>NW_017732005.1:653123-672661 GCF_001890085.2 Hipposideros armiger | reverse complement strand
TGTGTGTGTGTGTGTGTGTGTGTGTATTGGCAGTGCCAAAAAAATGTGTTTAAGTGGACACTTTGTTGTTGCTGCTCAAGCAGTAGTTTGCCATAATCAGAAGTGTCTGGACGCTGATGGTAACCTCTTTGAGCACCTTTTGTAATTGCAGAAGTCACACGTGACTTGTATTCATCTTCTGTTATCGGTGTATATTGAGTATTACAGTTTTAATACAGTTTTCCTTTCTTAAAATGTGTATGCATTTTTTGGCACTTTCTGTGTCTGTGTGTGTGTGTGTGTTTACTTATTTATTTATTTATTTATTTTTATTTATTTATTTATTTATTTATTTATTTATTGGAAATGTGGGATGAACCTGAGGGAGCAGAAAGGGAAAAATTCAGGTGATATGTAGTGGCACCAATTGCAGATTGCTACTTTTGTGAGGGTTTTTTGATTTGTTTAAATGGGGTTAAATTGGGATTGAACTGATCAAGAAGCTTTATACATAAAAAATGCCTCTTGTGGGGCTGGATGAGTGGCTCAGTTGGTTAAGAGCGTGAGCTCTGAGCAACAGGGTTGCCAGTTTGATTCCCACATGGGCCAGTGAGCTGCACCCGAGCTGAACTTCTGCTGAGCTGCCAACAGGTGGCAGGATGGCTCATCTGGTGAGAGCACATGCTCCTAACAACAAGGTTGCCAGTTTGACCCCCGCATGGGATGGTGGGCTACGGGCTACACCCATCCACAACTAAGATTGAACATGGCACCTTGAGCTGAGCAGCCGTGAGCTGCCGTCGGGCAGCCGAATGGCGACTGGACTTAGAGCTGAGCTAGCTGTGTCCTCCATAACTAAGACTGAAGGACAACAACTTGGCTGTTCCCCTTCCCCAATTCCCCAACACTGTTTTCCTCCCCAAATTCTCCAATAAAATCTTAAAAAAAAAAATGCCTGTGTCCCCCCACACTGGCCTTCACCTAAAAGCCCCAGAGAAGGCAGCATGGTGGTAGCTCGGGTGAGGCAAGCAGGGGACGGGGATTTTGGAGAGTCTGCCTGCACAGCTTCGCCTGACCCTCTCTGCCCTCTCCAGCCCCAGTTCTCCCCTTTCTGCCCCAGTTCTCTGGCCTTCATTCTGTCTTATTCACTCTTATGTGCAGGTGCATAGAAAGACCTCAATCAATTTTTGTTGAATGGATGAAAGAACTTGGGTTTTGAGGCTCTTTATATTAAGATTACATTTGTGTGTGTATGTGTGTGTGTATATGTGTGTGCGCACATGCGCCAGCCAGCCAGAACTTCTGAATAGAGTGAGGCATACAGCTAAAAAGGTTTTTTTTCTTTCTTCCTTCTCATAAGCAAAGTCTTAGAGGCCCAGATGGGAGATAACGCATTTTTTTAAAAAATACATTTTTGTCTCAGGGGAAGTCTTGGCACATTTGGCCTTGACTGCTCTGTGGAGGATTAATAAAGGGCGAAGAGTCATATCACAGACCCAGATCAGGTACACTCCTTATGAAGTACAGACTGAACTGGCCAAGAATGCAGTAAACCCAACCCAGAACCACAGGAAGGCTCTGTGAGATTTTACCAGATACACAGCGAGGCAATGTATAAGGATTTGAAGTGCCCCTTCACCGCTATCACCACCTTACTCCTCCCAGCATAAATCAACCGCCAACCTAAATTCAAACATAGGAGGACAAAAACACCCAGCAGAAAAGGGGAATGACCCAAAGGACAGGAATGTGGATGCTAGTAAGTAAAATTTAACCACTGTATCTTCAGATATGTGAGGACCGCAGTCACGTTCCTCAGGGTTGGAGACAGACCACCAATCAACCCAGAGACGACACTGAGGCTTTGCTGAGGGCGCGGAAGGGGTCCTCTCCCCAGGTGTCCCACAATGTGCTCCTTTGCAGCAGAAAAACTGGATTGTAAACCCTAAGACGTGGCCCAAAAGCCAGTGTGCAGCTAAGGTAGGGTAACTGGATGAAGCCTTTTGTTCATGGAGTCCCAGGTACATAGTAGGTGCTCAGAACATGTTGCAAATTGCAGAATCCACTAAATATTGCTTCATAGCCTGCAGCTATTGCTCCTTGGATCATTCTGAAGTCTAAATTAGGGTGTGCCAAAAGGAACGTTGGTCCTAAAACAATTAACACCACCCTTATACTCTAGTGGAAATTCTTACCTTCTTGGTGTAATCTGAAATTGTTCTTTCAGATTAAGGCCAAGGGCTTCCTAAAGTCTCCATTAAAAAAATTTTTTTTAAACCCAAGTGCATTAACCCATTAACACCCATTAGCTCTGGTTAGTGTAGCAGATATCTGCAACAGAATAGAGCCCAGAAGGTAAGAGAAGCAGGGAAGCAGGGGAAGTGGGGGTGGGGTTCTCCTTTCATCCACACCTCAGCCTAACGAGGGAGGCAGAGCAAGTATTGTCTCCATTTTACAGTTGAGGCAATTGAGGCTCAGAGAGTTAAGTGATTTGCCTGACACCACAGCTCCAGGACAATGGACTTTCCATCGTGTTGTTCCCACCTGAGACATGCTTGGTTTCTGCTGAGAATTTCAGAGAAATGCCCAGTGGGTGCCCATGGTTCAGAAGCTGTAAGTGCCCCTATGCTGTACAGCTTACAGCTCCTGAGCCATGAACCCCTATGTACCAATAACCTCCGACTGGGAAGACAAGTGGACACAGTCTAGAGAGAAAATGGGAAGTGCACCAATCTACTATTCATTCAACACATATTTATTGATCACGTACTATGTGTCAGGCACTGTTCTGGGCCCCGGACACGCAATAGTAAATAACCAAGTAAAATATCTCTGCTCTCATTGAGTTTATAGTCTAGTGAGGAGAGACATGCAGTAAACAAAACAAATAAGTACCATTTACAGCGTGGCAGGTGGAGAAAGCGCTCTGGAGGAAAGTGGACTGCAGAGTATGGGGTGGGGAGAATGATGGGTGTGATGTTAAATTGGGTGGTCAGGGATGAACCTATTGTTATGGTGAACTTTGGACCATACCCCTAGGGAGGTGAAGGAGCGAGGCATGAGTATATGGAGAGGAGTCACCCAGGCAGAAGGAATAGCGGGTACAAAGACCCTACTACAAGAAAATTAATGACATATGGTGAAGAAAACCCTGAGTAAGAAATGTTGTTTGGTGGTTTCTGCAGGCATTGTTTTTGATTAAGGGGGATAAATACTTAGTTAATATTAAATTGCCTGCAGTCAGTTTAAACATTTAGTCTATGATTACCAGAGATTCAATCAATATTTGAATCTTGGACTATGGTTTAAGTAGGAAATTATCTTTTTAAGTTGCTTCCTCATTAAGACAAGCTTTAACTTATTAATTAATAATTTACTGACTGTGAGAATGTCTTCCACGATGTGTTGATCAAACCCGATTCTTTCCCATTTAGAGGTGCTTGTATTCACTCCACGGCACTGCACAGGGGGAGGTATTGTGAGCACACGCAGATCACAATAGACATGATTTGGCTCCACCCAAACTTTATGAAACTCGCCCCAGAAGTCTTTTAACACAGAGAGAAATGTATTTGTGAGTACCGCTTTATACAGCTTGGGTTTCAGTGCAGTTCAACATGTTACAGACACCATCATGCCTCTGAGACATGGTGAAATTATAGTTGTTGACTTTAAAAATAATCATGATACTCCATCAACTCCTGCTGCTACTGATTTGCACTGCTCTCTCTACACAGAATCCTAGTCTCCTAGGTTCAATGAACATTTATTGAATACCTACTGTCTTAGGACATTCTTGCTACTAACACAAACCATCATAGATCATGTAGTTTATCAACCACAGAAATTTATTTCTCCCAGGCCTGGAGGCTGGGACATGCAAGATCAAGGTGCCTGCAGATTCGGTGTCTCAGGATCCACTTCCGGTTCCAAGAAGGCAGTCCTCTCGCTGTGCCCTCACGTGGCTGAAGAGGTGAGAAAGCTCTTTGAGGTCTCTTTCATAAGGGCACTAACCCCATTCAGGAGGGCCCCACTCTCATGACCTAGTCATCTCCCAAAGGCCTTACCTCCAAATACCATCACATTGGGGATAAGGTTTCAACATACGAATTTCAGTGGGGACATAAACATTCAGTTTATAGCGCCTACTCTGTGCTTTGAATTGTGTATGAGGTGCTGGGGATGCAACAGTAAATGAGGCAGGGCCTTTCTTCTCCAGGGAAATATAGGTGATAAACAAGTCTGTCAATAAGCAGACAATACGAAGTGAAAGATCATGGGTAGTGAAGCAAACCAGCAGGGCATGGTGACAAAGATTAACAGCAGTCCCTCAATCAAGCTCAAGAGAATCAAGGAGAGCCTCTCTGTGGATGTGCCATTTAAGCAGAGACCCGCAGCATCAGAAGGAACAGGAGACCAGCTGGGAGAGAGAGCCCCAGTGAGGGAAATGCACTTGCAGGGGATGATGCTGAGACGGCAGCAGGGCATCTGGACTGCACCAGGTGGGTGAGAGCAGGGTGTGCAGAGCACATGTGGAATGACATGACTGGCCTCCAGCAACTATTGGGTTGTCGGAAAAGTCATGACGCATGTTTGCAACAGACGGCACTAGTTCATTTTTGGAAGTACTAGAGTCATTCACATCTATGTTATTGCTATGTCATTTGACAGTTCTAGCTTTATTCTAAAAAAAAAATTGAGCGATTTGGTTGAGTTTTGGAGATTTTACAAGTTGAAGATGAAAGACCAAACTGTGCACTTTTGCCACATTTTACTGTTTTACTTCCATAAAGGGAAGAATGTGCATCAAGCTTGTGAAAAGTTGCATAAAGTTTACGGTGACAATTCTCTACAAGAACGTCAGTGCCAACGATGGTTCACGAAATTCCATGCTGGTGATTTTGATCTCAATGACGCTCCTCAGTCAGGGAGGCCCACCGAGGTTGATGACGACAAAATAAAGGCATTGATCAAGTCAAACCCAAGTTACACAACATGAGAGATTGCAGAAACATTGAACATCCATCAATCAACTGTTCACGACCACCTGAAGATGTTGAGATACGTAAGNAGCCTTCTTTCTGTCCCTTAAACACACTAAGCTTGGTCCCTCTCTGGGCCTTTGTACTTGCTGTATTTTCTGCTATTTGCTTATTCAACAGATCTTTGCATGGATGCCCCCATCTCATCATGTGGGTCTGAATTCACATGTCTTTGGGAGCTCTTAAAAGACCACCCTGGATAAATCAGCACCCCTGGACCACATCTGCTACTCTATCCCATATCCTGTTGTAGCACTTGTTTTCTTACCATGGAATAAGTATCTAATGGTTTGTAGAAAAGGCTCTCATATCAAACCTTTGGTAAACAATCACCATGTATATATATATATATATTGTGCTTGCAGAGATCTTGGGAGCAGCACGGTGTGATGGAAAGTAGATTGTCTTTGAATTTTGGCTTTGCCACTTACTATGTGTTTCAGCTAGGAATTTTTCCTTGCAATTAACCAAAACCAGTTTTGGCCAGCTGTTCACCCCTTGACTACACCACCAGCCATAAAGAAGAATGACACAGCTCCTTGACTCGCTGGGAGGCAGGTACCTGGAATTATGCTACATCCAATGGGAGGGATGTGATTCCCCCAGAGAAAATCAGGGTGCAGTTAGGACTCCAGGCAGTGCAAACCAACAAATGTCCAATACACTGTGTGACCTTACTTACCTTTCTGAACCTAAGTTTTGTCATATTTAATACCTACCTCTTAGAGCTATAAGAACTAAACATGATAGCTAGCCCAATGACTATTTAGAGTGCCTAGAATATAAATGTTGTTTTATAAATGTTATTCCCTTTTCCTCTTCCTTTGGCCTAATAGCTGAAACTTGTACCTCTAGACTTTCCGGACTCCGTTGAAAGCTTAATGATTTACCTAGTTCCTCAAGCCAGAAATAGGGGAGTGACCATCAGTCTATTTTTCTGTTGTTTTCACCTCCTAAATACAAGATCGCCATTTTCCCTGGACTATTGTGTCAGCCTTCCACCTGGTCCACCTGCCTCCCTCCCCTCTCTGTCTCTGTCGCTGAGGCTGTGTAGCAGAGACTCTGGAGCCAAGCTGTCTGGGTCTAAATCTTGTCTTTGTTCCTTAATAGCCACACAACCTTAATCAAACTGCCAAATCTCTCTGTGTGTACCTATTTCTTCATGTGTAAATCAAGGCTGATAATCATCCCTACCTCAAAGAATTGTTATGGGGATTAAATGAGTTACTCTATGTAAGCACAGAGAACAGTACTTGGGTCATTCTAAGGCTACACAATATGTCTTGTTAAGTAAATCTACCCCCTGCTGCTTCCAGAATCATCTTTCTAAAGTTGAAGCAAACCTTCTGCTTGGAGAAATTATGCCCGCCTGCCTAACCCCTTTTACCTCTTCGGGCCTCTTTCTCCCACTGCCCAGACCAAGCTGAAACTAGGCTCCTCTGTACACCTTGTACTAAACCCTTTTATTTTACCTGGCTCATTGTTGTAATGATTTGTTTATGTTTNTGTGTCCACATTTCCCTCAAGTGTAAGAAGAATTTACAGCTCAGAAATTACCTCTGTGATAGTTGCAATCTGGGACAGGTGGATCTAATGTATGACACAGAAAAGCTGAATGGGAAGCTGTGATTCGTAGGATGACCAGAGAAACTAAATAAACATCCCTGACCTAACACTGTAAAGAAGATATCCTCCAGGTTGATGGTTTGGAGGGAGGGAGAAATGGGTAAATGGGGTCAATTGTATGGAAATGGATGGTAACTAGACTTACAGTAGTTAACGTTAGGTAATGCATACAAATATCTAATTATAATGTGTACCTGAAATATATATAAACTTGTACAACAATTTTACTACAATAAAAATATTTAGAAAAAAATGATATTCTCTAAGACTTTTGAGTATGCAGCTCAAACTTCAAAAATCTCATCTTCTCTGCTGATATCCATGCCACCTCTATTACCCTGTTCCCCACCCCCACTTAAAAACCTTAAAAAGGTAGACTCCGTCTACCTTTCCAGCTCCATCTGTAGATATCTCCCTCCCCCAATTCATGCTCCAGTCAAACTGAAGCTCTGAGTTCTCCAAATGCACTGCGCTGTCTCTAACCCCCAGGCCAAGCCTTCACCTATGTTGGCGCCTCTGTCCCAATGGCCTTTCCCCTGCCTCAGCTGGTGCAGAAACCATTTGGCACATTTTGAATCACAGCCTCTGAATCCCCTTCCCACATGTGAAGATCAGCTAATGCATCTTGTTGGGAAACAGAACCTGTCTTCCTCCACAGAAGACCCAGTACTCAATTTGCTGGCTATCTTGGCACCTAAGATGTGGGCAGGTAGCCTCATCTTGGCCCATCAAGGCCCCTATCTGAAACGTGGAATCTGGTAGTAACGCTACCAAGAAGCTGGGTAGGGAAGACTCCTCCCTGACTGTGACGGTGGTGAGGGCAGCAGCATACAGTTCCCTAGGGCCGTCTGCAATGCCACACCACCAACAACATCCACGTCACACTGGCACCACTTTCCCAAATTGTTCTGTGGCCTTCTCAAAACTCTGTGGCCAACTGATGTCCTCTCCGTAAATTCTGGCCTGAATCTGTTTCTGTTACTTGCAATTAAGAGTCTGACAGTTATACCTGATTAGCTGCTATTTGTCTTTCGAGTCCCTCTCAGTTACAGCTTTATCCAGAAGCAGCACCCATTCCTTTCCCATTCCTAGCCAGTGTTTATTTTCTGGACTTCCATAGTATCCTCATCCATGCCTGCTCAGCACTAGTGATACCATGTGATGACCTGCCACTCACTCACTCATCTGTCCCCTCTTCTAGACTGTAAGTTCCCTAAGGACAGAAACTAGGTTTTGCTCCTCTCTGTCTCCAGAACCCAGCACAATCTGTAATATGACGTGCAGTAATAGTACATATAGCAGGAGTACTAATACTAGTAGTAAAAGTAATAAAATTTATTGAGCACCTACAATGTGCCAAGGGCTACATTATCTTGTTAGATGCAAAAAAAAAAGACATTAACTTAATAAACAAATGAATATATATCAAGAGTTGTTCACAAGACACTTTTTGAATAGTGTGGCTTAGGCAACCAATTGGAAACATTGGTACCATCCCACTTCATCAATGAGTACTCACTCCTTCTCTCTCTCCTTGCTTCCTCTGGATACATCTCTAGTGTTCCACTCTTATCCTCAACTAGATATTATTTAATACCTAGAAAGATGATTAGCAGTGGTTATGGGGTTAGTTACCATTGCCTTGCCTTTCAAAAGAAGCCTCTGAAAGTGTGACAAAGTTTCAGAAGTGTCGAAGTCTTTACTGTGGAATGGCTTACCATAGGCTGTACGTGTTTTTATGGAGTGGGCCCAGGAGCTGAGAATACTTGTGTCCCTGTGTGAAGCAGTGAGTGAAGACGCTCCCATCCTCCCTTCATCTGCTCTCTTGTCAGAGAAGTCCTCTTTGGGACCTTTTTAAGCCCCACAGAGATTTTTCGAGTACCTCGGCTAAGTCATCTCCCATGGAGCAGGTTCATGGTGAGAAAGAGGAGAGGAAGCTGTAGACAATCCTGTTTAGTTTTCACTCCACTTTCCTCCTTCTTGTCTGACACACCATCTCTGAAAGGCTGCAGACCCTGTTTNATCAAAAATTATTGGAGCTTGGATGGGATGTGTTGCCACACCCACCTTATTTGCCTGACCTTGAGCTATCAGACTTCCACTTGTTTCGCTCTCTTCAAAACTCCTTGCGTGGTGTAACGTTCAATTCAGATGAGGCTGTTGATGCAACCCGCGCACCAACCAAGCGTTCCTGACTCGTCAGCCAGGAACCCACTGAAAGGGCACCTGAGAGGATTGTGTGGGAGACTGGAAAAGAAAGAGACTAGAGACGAAAGCTAGGGACAGGAGGTCCACTCAGTGCTGATGGCAAAGAGTGGCCTCGTTTATTATTTGTATACAGCTTTTATAACAAAAATAACTTTCCTAGGGTAGGGGGTTTTGGGGACCTTGAGAGGAGGGTAGCCCCCTCCTCTCAGGGAATAAATTCCTTGGAAGCAATCTTTCCGAAGTGAGACAAAACAAAGTATAGCAAGCAGAAACTGTTAACAGGATGGTCTTCCACTCTGTAGCTTTCAAGGCCGTTGGCTGTTTTCTCCTCAGCGGCCAACCTTCCCATGCTGCTCACCTGGGCCTGAGAGCCTGTCAGTCTGCCAGCTTTCAGGCTTAACCCTAACTGCAGACCTCCAGCTCTCAGGCTTAACCCTTACTGCAGACCTCCAGCTCCCTACAGGCTGTAAATCAGCACCTTATTCAGTTTTTCATGAATAAAAACAGTCCTTCTACGAATGAGGAATTATGAAGCTCTTTGAAAGATGGCAAAAGGTTATCAAACAAAACGGGCAATATATAATTGATTGATCTTTGTTCTTTATACAAATAAATAACCTTTGAAAAACATAGACAAAATACGTCATGACTTTTTCGACAACCCAATATTTCACGAAAACAACTAAACAGCAGTGTCCCTTTGGTCATATGACCAAAAATCATCCTCCAGGAGCTAAAAGTGGCGTTTGCCTTTATCTTATTAAGAGGAGATGTCACTTATTTTTTAAGTCACGTTAATTGGGATGTAATTTAAATACAATAAAATTCACGTTTCCAGTGTACAGTTTTGACAAACACATACAGCAGTGTAGCTACCACCACAATCAACATACAGAATGGCTTCATCATGCAGAACAATTCCCTTTGTAGTTACTGCTTCCTCCAGCCCCAGCTCCCAGCAACCACTGATCTGTTTTCTGTCCCTACAGTTTTGCCCTGACTGAAATCATACCGCACATAATGCTTTTTGAATCTGACTTCTTCACTTAGCATAATACTTTTGAGATTCATCCATGTTGCTGTGTGTATCAATAGATTGCTCCTTTTGATTGCTGAGTAATATTTCTTTGTGTGGATGTACCACAGTTTGTACCATTCCCCAACTGAAGGTCATGGGTTGTTTCTGGTTTGGGATAATGTTGAATAAAGTCACTATAAATATTTCCATTTCTCTAAGCTAAATAGGATTGGAGTTGCTGGGTCATATGGTAGTATTTGTTTAATTTATAAGAAAGTGACACATTGTCTTTTAAAGTGGCTATATATCATTTTGCATTTCTACCACCAACTTATGACAGTTTCAGTTAGCACTGGAACAATGCCAGTTAGCATAAATCTTTTCTGCTTGTTTTGTTTTAAAGGTAATTAAGATTTCCTTTCTTTTCTATCTCTGGTATTAAGTTTGCAGCATTCACTTCTAGATTGGATTTCTGTTGTTTGGATTTGGATAGAGAGTGTCACATGTTTTGTGGATAACAGTAAAAGAAATTACATATGACTGGATCACAAACCAGAGGGCATGTGGTAGAAGCCAACAGTCCCCTGCTTCTACCTTGGATCATCTCACGTCTTGGCCTGGTTTCCAGTAGGTCTGACTGTCAGCCTGGCAGGTGATACCCTAGGCTGCTCCAGCTGCAGGGCTTAGGGTCAGGCCAACTCAGAGGAGTGGCACAGCCCCAGGAGACTGGAATCTGACATCATGGACCCTACATACTTGTAAGTACCTGAGGTTGGGGAGCAGATCTTAGCAGTTTCAGAACTCAGCTGTGCTGTTTGGGAGTCTCTAAAATGACAATCACGTGGCTCTGGACACACATGGGATGCCTGTGCATTGGAATGTCCTTCCTTAGTTTTTAAACTGTGTATCCAAAGTTGCCTTTCAGTTTGAGGTGTCCTGTGGCTCAAATGGCTGGGATTATGGCCCAACCCCTCCTTTGCTTAGTGCTACTTAAACCAGTTTATTTGAGCAGGGTGGAATTTAATGGATACAATAGACATCAAATCTCCATAACTTGTCTAAGGGACTAAGTGACACAGTGGTACCTGGATCATATTTTCTGAATCACAAATAAGAAAGTATGATTTGATAGAAAATTTGGGGGGACTCCTGTATATTTTATTACAGTACTTACTTATTCACCATTTGAAAAACATTAGAATTTCTGGGACAGTTGGATGACATTTGAGGACAAGGAGAAGGAATATTTAAAATGATCAGGGAATGGTCCTAGAAAACTCAAATGTATACTTGCCATACAGACCAGGTTGAGAGCCACTTGTCCTGCTACCTTCGTAACAATGATGGGGCTAGGGAAATGGACAAAGCTCCAGGATTGTGGTTCTGTGTTCACTCTTCAGGCTTTGCAGTTAGAGGAACATGGGTCCCGGTTCTGGTTTTGCCCATCTCTAACAGCATGATAAGGTAAACTTCTTAACCTTCTCAAGCGTCAGTTTCTTCATGAGGGTTAATTTGAATTAAATGAGATAATATTTGTAAATACAGCTAAGTACAGTGCAGGATACAAGCAAGTCTTCAGTTAATAATAGTGATTATTATGACGATTTTCTTTCTTCTGTAGATATAGGGAGAAGGGAATATGAAATTTCAAACTGACTGATTTAGAGGACAAAGATGCAGAGGATTTCTTTTGTACTATTGGAACTTTCATATTTTCTCCTTGTTCCTCCAATATGACAGCTAAAAATGTCTGGAGTGTTATAACTGAAATTGCCAGCTTTATTAGTTTTCTATTTCTGCTGTGCAAAGTACCACAAACATAGTGGCTTACAATGTCTCACATTTAATTATTTAACAGTTCGTGGGTCAAAAGTCCTATGTGGGTCTCACGGGGCAAAAATCAAGGTGGAAACAGGGCTGTGTTCCTTTCTGGGGGCTCCAAAGAACAATCTGTTTTCTTTCCTTTTCCAACTTCCAGAGGCTGTCCACATTCTTTGCTCATGGCCGCTTTCTCCATCTTCAAAGCTAGCAATGATGGGTTGAGTACTTCTCATGTCATATCTTTCTGACCCATTTTTCTGCCTTCTTCTTCCACTTTTAAGGACTCACACAATTAAATTGGGCCCACTTGGATAATCCAGGATCATCTCTCAAGTTATTTAACCTTAATCACTTCTGAAATGTTCCTCTATTGTGTAAGGTAACATATTCACAGGTTCTTGGGATTAAGATGTGGACATCTTTGGGGTGGGGGAGGCATTATTCTGCCTGCCATATCAGCAAATTCAAGACATTCAAATGGAAAACTAAATATAAGAAGAGAGGATATATACATACTCATATCTGTATATACACACATATATATCTATACATATATATAGAAGCTGTAAGTATCTATGGCCTATATGTTAATTCAAAAATGAAAATCATACCCAAGTATCCATAATTAACTTTTAACTCCACACCTCTTACTAGAAAAATTTCAAATAAGAGTGATTTTATTATATTTCCCATGTAAATAACCCAGTTATTGAAATACTTAAAATACATCCCCTTGAAATACTGTTTGAAAAAAAAATTCATTGGCCATTCAAATCGAACTATACCAAACTCAAAGATGTGTTGTCTTGTTTTCTATGTCTCCCCAGAAGAAGGTGGAAACACTCGTCATGCAGTATCCCATCATGATACATATGCAGGCATAACTATTCACTTGTATAATTTCTGCACACACACTCCCCTCTACACATGCTGGTGCTATTTTTTAAAACTGAGAATGGAGCAGTGAGCTGTTCCTATTGGCATTGCGTTTGAGGGGTCTTGGGTGACTGAGGTTGGAGAATGTAATCCCCCGGCTGACAGAAGTGGACAAGGCTCAGTCGGAGTAGTTGAGGAGGTATGAGCAATGCTTGCTTTTATGTTCAGCATATTAGGCTGTTTTTCCTCTCAACTGCTTTAGCAAAACTTCAAAGGAGCCCCTGCTTCTTTTGATAGTCACAGTAACCTGATTCATGGAGAAAACAAAGAAGAGGTAGGGAGGTAAGTTGGCAGTTATGGGAAGGGGCATATGTTGAATAAATTCATTCATTTTGCTCACACCTGAGAGCAAAATCATCCAAAAACACATATTATTTTCTTCATGTACCATTCTTTTAATACTGTGATAAAAAATATACAATAAAATCTTGGATTGCGAGTAACTTGNCCTGACGTTAGTGCGGCATTGAACCAGGACGTTTTGATTTCTAGTTTAAGATGGGCATTTCCAACTTACAAGAACCAAGGAAATGATGTAAATAAGGGAAGGGGACTGAGATATGAAAAATACAAACCAGTGAGGCCTGGTCAGATTTTAAAGTCTGACAACCACCCACAGAGGAGAGTGACAACTTAGCTCCAGCTGACTGTTGCCACTGAAAATGCTGATTGAAAAGAATCTCAAAATTTGAATTTTTGGAAAAATACCTATGGGCTGGGTATGGCCCAAGAATATCCAGCTTGTGCATCTGTACTCTAAGCCCATTCTTGAGTTTTCACTGGAAAAAGTACAGAAATACCTTATTTGTTTTGAATACCCTTTAGCTGTGATTGACTCAGAGGAAAAAAAGTTCAGGGCTCCTCTGTTTCTTTAAAAAACATCATTATGGTTTTTCTTCTTATAATAAGTCTTTGTGTATTTAAGTGTATAATAGGAGAATAATAGGAGAAAAATCTCACTTTTGGGTGAATGTTTATTGATTCTATTTTAAGAAAATGTGAACTTTGTAGTAAGCATAAAAGTACATTTTTATGGTAGTTTTACATAAGGTGCTATCTATACCTATGTAACTTCTAATGTTTCGTCTTTTCTTGACTTTGACTTTTATTCTCTTTCTGAAGAACCAGAAAATATTTTTTTCTAATTAAATAAAGCGATGCATAGACATAAAGGGGGTACAAGTGATCCTGGATTACTTCTATTTCCTCCTGTTTTCCAGTTTGAAACCACTCCAAATTAACATGATTTACACTTTGTCCTTGAAAGCAGAAAAGGAAGGAATGGAAGAGAGGAGAAAAGTGAGAGGAAGCAGTGAGGAACTGGAGTGGGAGTAAGTGGAAGCAGCCATAAAAAAGCTAAAAAGGTATTTCTGAACAACTAAAGATGTAAGATATTTAGCTCTTATCCTTCATTGTTTCCTTAGTCAATACACATATATTGTGTTTCTATTATATGCCAGGCACTGTTCTAGGCTCTTGGGATAGAGTGGACAAGGTCTTTGCCCTTTTAGAGCTTCCGTCCTCGTGAAGTTAATAACAAGAAAGTTTAAAAAAAATTAGCAATATAATTACAAACAGTGATAAGTGATTTGAAAAACAGGGGTGATATGATGAAGAGAAAGTGGAGAGCCTCTTTTCCTAGTCAACTCTGACTGCCATAACAGACTACCATAGACTGGGTGCTTAAATAACAGATTTATTTCTTAGTTCTGGAGGCTGGAGGTCAAGATCAGGGTGCCAGCATGGTGGGATTCTGGTGGGAGCTTACTTCCTGGCTTGCAGAGGACAACCATTTCACTGTGTCCTCACATGGTGGGGGGAGAGGGAGAGGGAGAGAGAACTAGCTTTCTGATGTGTCTTCTTACAAGAGCACTAATCCAGTCATGAGGCTCCACCCTCATGACCTCATCTAAACCTAATCATCTCCCAAAGGCCCCACCTCCAAACACCATCACATCGGGGTTTAAGCTTAACATATAAATTTTGTGGAGACATGATTCAATATATTGCATTCTCCCTTGACCCCCCAAAATTCATGTCCTTCTCACATACAAAATATATTCATTCCATCTAAACAGCCTCCAAAGTCTTAACGTGTTATAATATCAACTCTAAAGTTCAAAGTTTCATCTAAATGTCATTTAAATAAGATAGGGTGAGACTAGCTAGATTCACCCTGAGACAAAATTCTTCTTCAGTTGTGAACCTGTGAAACCAGACAAATACAATGGAGGGACAGACATTTCCATTCCAAAAGGGAGAAACAGGAGGGAAGGAAGGAGTGACAGGTCCCAAATAAGTGCAAAATCCAGCAAGGCAAGTTTCATTAGATCTTAAGGCTCAAGAATAATCCTCTGGTTCAGTACTCTGCCCTTCAGGCCCATTGGGGTGGCACCACCACCCCAGGCTCTGCGGAGCACCCCTGTCCCTTCAGCCCAACAGGGCCCTCCCACCTCTCACGCTGCAGCTCACTGCATCACCTTGTTTCATTCTTCCTTTCTCTTGAAGGATAACCAAGTTTGCAGCTCTTTTTCACTGTTTGCTTTCATCTCAGCTGGCAGAGTTTCTGTGGGCATAGTCTCTATTCCTAGCTCCTGCTGAAATGGATTGAGATGGATGATTAGATCCGTGGTACACATTCACNTTTTAATGTGGTAAATGAGCAATGTCTTGCAATACGAGTAGTTTGTTTCTGGAACAAATTACGTTCGCAAACCAATGTATTACTGAATATGGATGCTATTGTCAGTTTGTTCCTTCAACCTGTACCTTGAACAGTTTTGCAAGAGTGATGCTTGTGAATTTATATTTTCCCCAATAATTCTTGTGACAAAGAACCTGTGTTTACAGCACAACTGCCTAGAGATGATTTGTAGTCTGTAGTTAAAGAAGTAAGTAAAGATCATAGGTAAATTAAATGAGGTCAAGTAAAGCCCTTAAGTCAGAAAAGGGTATACTATAAAAAATAAATGTTATTTCTCACTCACCTCGCCTACCTTATCACAGATAGCAGATCGGATCTACGTCTTTGACCTTGCATAGGGTTCCTGGCGATTGTGATCATTTGGATTCATAATTGCTGATGATAAGTACAACTTTCTGCCAGTAAAACTTAAAGAGTTAAGCTCATTAGACAAACATATTTCCCAAAAACAAAGATCTCTGAATCCCCCAGGTCTTTCACAGCAAGCCCCCAGGCCGCAGGTACATCTGTGGGCAGTGGAGCCCTGCTCTGGGGATGCAAGCATGTCATAGAAGGAACCATTGTGTGAGAGCAGAAGCTAGAACAGAGACCAGCTCAGATGGTCCTACCTGATGACTTCCTTAGCTTATCACAGCTAGAAATGAGCCTTGCACCAGCTCAGGACTGTAATAACAAAATGAGACTATGGGAAGAAGACTTGCTTCATTTTACTTCAGAATCTCCCCACAAGGCCCCATATACTGTGATGTTTGACTTTGCCACCTTTCAAATCACTTCCCACCTCCAAAGCCCCAGCTTCTCCAGTATGGATGGGTAGGGCAGCATGAAGGGTGTGAACAAAATGGACTTTAACATGGGTGAGGTCAGTTTCCAGAGGCTCAGCATTACTCACTTAAAGATATTAAACTGGAATTAGGGCTTGGAAAAGTGGGAGAAGAGAATGGGGAGGAAAAGAGAATATAAAGATACATACTCCAGAAAATAGAGTCACAGTCCTAGTCTATGCCCTTGACTTCAAATACAGTTTGCTTATAGAGAACACACACTGATCCTTTAGGGGCCAGAGTCCATTGGTCCCTCAGTCATTCAACAAATATTTTGGGCATCGATGTAGGATCGGATCTGTTTTAAGTACCAGGGAACAAAACAGATGGAATTTTCTTGGAAGGTTTTATTCTAGTGAGGGGAGACATACAGATAATAAATAGGCAAACAAATAACAGGATAAGATGATACGGACTGGAGAAGGAGAAACATGAGTGATATCTGAATGTCCCAGGAACCAGTTGTGTGAAATGCTTGTAAAGAGGCTTCCAGGAAGAGAGAAGAACCTGGACTAAGACAGGGCCAGATGGTCTTGAACAACAGAAAAAGCATCAGTGGGCTGGGAGTTTTTTCTCTTGAGACTCGATTTTGATTTGTTTTGTTTAATGTGGTAAAATACACATAACAAGATTTACCATTTTAACCATTTTAAGTACAATTCAATGGCATTAAGTGCATTCACATCATTGTGTGGCCCTACTATCCATCTCCAGAACTTTTTCATCATTTCAAACAGAAACTACCCATTAAACAATAACTCATCTTTTCCCTGTCCACCCAGCCCCCCCCCCGGCAATCACCATTCTACTTTCTATCTCTATGGATTTGACTACTATAGGAATTTCATGTAAGATGAATCATACAATATTTGTTCTTTTGTGACTGCTTTATTTCATTTAGCATAATGTTTTCAAGGTTCGCCCATATTGTAGCATGTATCAACTTCATTTTTAAAGCTGAATAATATTCCATTGTATGTATATACCACATTTTGTTGATAGACATTTGGACTGTTCCCATCTTTTGGCTATAGTGAATAATGCTGCTATGAACATTGGTGTTGAAACTGTTTTAAGTTGTTGACCTCAGTGGTCTAATTTAACTCTTGCAATAGATGTATATATGATTGAAACATATATGAATCATGTTTTAAAAAAAAAAGCATGGTGACTTAATTGATACTGTAAGTTCCCTATTCTTAGATTTATAGTTTACATAGCTATTTTATTTATTTTTATTCATTAATTGACTTGGTGTTCATATACATTTCTAGATATCGATTGAGTGTAATTATAAAGGATACCTATTGAATCCAGAGGCTGCACTTTGAAATCATTGCAATTATTTTCTGTCTTGAAGTGTTCAATGTAAAGTGTATAATAAAAAATACACATTTAAAAAACAAATGCACACAAAGATGACTTGGTTTCAAAGCTGTCCCAAAGCTCAGCCCCGATGCTCTGGAAGAGAGGATATTCTTACTGTGATGAAACTTCCTCTGCTCAGGTAGCTGTGAGCTCTGTGCCTTTCTCTAGGAAACTGTGACTAAGTACGCCACCACCCATGCTTTCCCCAAGGTCATTGTAATGTTCTGTCAGTGGGACTGAAACTCCCATGAGCCCCACTCTGCCCACAGTAATGGGAGGAGTGATTAAGACTCCCATTTTCACTGTATGTGTGTGGTGGTTTTTCAAGACGCTCCTCAACAAATAAATTTAAGTGCACATCTGAAATTTATATAGTGAATGTTGTTTAAAAAGGTAGCAAGTGACCCCCTACCTCCTAAAAGTATAGTTTGAAAGCTAGATTCATTAGTTAACTGGATAATTCAGTCAAAACTGGACATTCACCCGGGGAAGATTCTCCTCACTATTTTAAAATCCTGGTTTAAAATTTAATTTTTTTTTTAAATTTGTAAACTCTAAATCATATAGAAAGATATAGCCATGTAGCTACTGAAAGTGCTTTCATGGTAAGCTTTTGTGAGACATCACTAACAAATTACAGGGTTTTCTAGATTCAAAATCATTGTACCACCGGCATTCTTTGCTGTCAAGGACTGTGTAAGAATCACCCTCACTTATTATGATCCTATTATCTACACAACTAAGGAATTCCAGACATGAATAAATGTGGCTGTCCCCAGTGGTGAAGGACCTGCTAGTTGAGGGTGGGGCTCACTGAAAAGATATCATTGGATTGGTTTCTTAGCCCTGTGCTCATCACCCACATACCCCAGAGCAGCACTTCCTCCTGAGCTAGGGGCTGGTGAGGGTTTTGCCGAGACTGCCAGCATGGTTCTTTCTGTGGGCAGATGTAGTGTGGAATGCAGGGGACAGGTAGTGAATTGGAAGGGCAAGTTGAACTAAGTTTGAATTACTGTTTCCTTCTCCTACCTGCCCCCACCCCCCTCGGCCATAAGGACAGAAATGGGTTTTTCCATTTGCCTTTTCCCATGAGTGCTGCAGACAGAGATATCGGTGGCTGCAGAAGCTCCCAGCGCCCAACTCAGAGAGAGGGTCAGCTCCCTGGACATTATTCATTCCCGTGCTTTCTCCTGCCGGGCAGCCAGACAGCTGCAGCACTCCGGGTAGCCGGAAATTCCTTTCCTAGTCCTAAATCTCCACTCTAGTCCATAAATTCTATCAGAATACCAGCCCTGAGTTAACCAGATTGTCATCACACCTCCAACTTACTCTGTGAAATCTGCAGCCATCTCCTCTGGGTTAGGAGATCAAAAGGACATCTGTTTTTAGCAGTTTGTCTCTGTGGCCTAGCATAGAGTTTATACCTTTGGGAAATTAGCTGTAGTTGAGAACTTAACCATGCTGGATCTAAGCAAATATAAGTCTTGCAATCCTTGCCAGTTTCTACCTGCCTGTGTCCACATTTCCCTCAAGTGTAAGAAGAATTTACAGCTCAGAAATTACCTCTGTGATAGTTGCAATCTGGGACAGGTGGATCTAATGTATGACACAGAAAAGCTGAATGGGAAGCTGTGATTCGTAGGATGACCAGAGAAACTAAATAAACATCCCTGACCTAACACTGTAAAGAAGATATCCTCCAGGTTGATGGTTTGGAGGGAGGGAGAAATGGGTAAATGGGGTCAATTGTATGGAAATGGATGGTAACTAGACTTACAGTAGTTAACGTTAGGTAATGCATACAAATATCTAATTATAATGTGTACCTGAAATATATATAAACTTGTACAACAATTTTACTACAATAAAAATATTTAGAAAAAAATGATATTCTCTAAGACTTTTGAGTATGCAGCTCAAACTTCAAAAATCTCATCTTCTCTGCTGATATCCATGCCACCTCTATTACCCTGTTCCCCACCCCCACTTAAAAACCTTAAAAAGGTAGACTC
>NW_017732005.1:649430-650533 GCF_001890085.2 Hipposideros armiger | reverse complement strand
AAAGAAAAACAGAAAGACCTGAGTTCTTGCCTGGATCTGGAGCCCTCCACAGCATCCAGAGACACAGCAGGAGGACATGGGCAGGGCTAGGGTTGTATTAAGAGGTTGGCTGGAATCTGCTCAAATGCCTGAGACAGTTGTCAGCTGTAGGCCCAGAGTTCGGTGGCATTGAACGTGGGAGAGATGATGCTGGTCGAGAACACTGAGGGACATTAGGGGGCCCTGATAAGGCTGGGGGGACATTTGCTTCAGGGAAGAACTCTATCCCTACAGGCCCAGGAGAAGTCAGCTGCAAAATGCAGCCCAGACAATTTGAACTTATTAATATTGCATCACCTGCAGAGATTTAAAAAACATCAATGCCCAGGCATTGACTCATAAATGCTCAGACTGATTGACTCATAAATCTCTGGTGGTGGGACCCAAACATCTCTAAAAAGCTCTTTAGACGATTACAATGTACAAACAGGATTGAAAATCCCTGTTGAAGAGGGAAGGAAAAGTCCCTTTTCCTATTTACTGTGGCAGAGGGCTAGCCAGTTCATCAAAAAGCTCTGTGAAGCTACTTAGACTAATATGAAAAAGGGGGATCCCGGGCACCCCCTTCTATATCTCATATGATTAGGATTCGATTTCTGTCAAGTGCCCATTGTTACTACTCTGATCCTGGCAGGGTTATGACAAAAGCTCATAAGAAGTAGCAATTGTTTGGGGTCAACACCAGGAATAGCTCTTAGTTAGTCCTTGCCTATGAAATAAAATGTTGATAATCGATTGATAAGTAATAGAGAGGGAGAAATCCTTAAAACATTTTCTCCCATAAAGCAGAAAATAGCATCAATCAACAATAGAATAATTCTTATTTAGGCTATTCAATGGATAACAAGAAACCTGACATTTATTAATAGAGCTTTCAAGATAGCCAACACCCCAATAATTAATTATGTTATAATTTGAAGTTGAGGTAGAAAGTTGTCCTTTTGGAAATGATTTGGTAACATAGGAGAAGTTGGGTTTAGAGGAAAGATCACAGCATTTGATGTTCAAAGACCTCAACCAAGCCCTGAATTCACAACTTATTGCTTACCTTGAATGTGTTTTTT
>NW_017732005.1:628427-645965 GCF_001890085.2 Hipposideros armiger | reverse complement strand
ATCCAGCTAGACTTGGAGGTGAATAAGAACTGCAGTGAGAGCATAAAGATTATAGAATATTCTGAGTAGATGAGGGTGAAGGGGTACTCTCCTGAGCTACAGAAGGAATGATCTGATGGTTAAGATAAAACACAAGTCAATTTCATCAGAGTTGTCCATGGTCAGCAATGGGCATCTTGCTGGCCTTGCCATTCCTGGACCCACAGCACTCCATGGCCTTCACAATATTCATGCCCTGTCATCTTGCCAGAGGCCACATACTTGCCATCTAGCCACTCAGTCTTGGCAGTGCAGATGAAAAACTGGGAACCATTTGTGTTGGGTTCAGCATTTGCCATGGACAAGATGCCAGGATGAAATTCTTACCATCAAACTTCTCCCCACAGACGAACTTGCTGTTGGTGTCATTATGGCATGTGAAGTCACCACCCTGGCACATAAACCCTGGAATCATTCTGTGAAAGCAGAAAGCTTTAAAACCAAATCCTTTCTTTCCAGTGCTAAGAGCAGGAACATTTCCTGCTGCCTTTGAAACTTTGTCTGCAAACAACTTGAAGGAGACATGGCCCAAGGGCTTGCTTTGAAGGTGATGTTGAAAAACGAGGTAGGTTTGACCATAGCTAGGGACGGCCAGCTCTGTGGCAGCTCTGGGGCAGCTGTGTCCGCAAGGCTCTGGTTCCTCTTGGCTTAACAATTCCATTGTTCAGCGTTTAGCTAAACTACTTTCTAATATTGCTGTCCCAGCATTCATTTTGTGTGGCCAAGCTGCCTGCAGAGACTTGAACGGACACTGACCCCTCCCTCCAGCGCATGCCCTAGATAGTAGCCCACAGAGTCACAGGTAAATATTAAGTTCCTGATATTAGTCCCCCAACCACCCTTGTAATAAGCACTCTCTCCTAAAGCCTAGGACCTTCCCCTTGTGCACCCCTTAGATAAGACCTCCCCCCTCAAAACTTATCAAAACCTGGCTCTTTCTGTTGTGAATTGACCTATCCAGACTAAGCCTAGAAACCGCAAAGCTCTAAACCAGTGGTTCTCAACCTTCCTAATGCCGCGACCCCTTAATACAGTTCCTCATGTTGTGGTGNATATATATTTAAAATATATAGAGAGAGGCATGTATTTTAAATTATAGAAGTAGGAACAAACTCTATTTCTGTAGAAAGAGGGAGAACGCTGTCTTCATCTTGCTGTTTCACTTACTAGCAGGTCTTGGCAGCCTCTCAAGCAGCAGACGTCTCCAACAAAACTTTCCCGCACACTTTAGCACCGCGTGGTACAGGTGCACCAGCCCTACTGTGGACATTTAGGGGTTGCTGCTATGTGCAAAACTGCAGAGAATGCCCTTGAACATGCATCTTTTTGCACTTGTGCAAATATAATTGAACTCAATACTTAAATAGTTAAAACACTTAAAGCTACCCAGGGACCTTTTCTAACCTTAAGAGAGTAATTGCATAGGGGTGGGGGGTAAGGGGCGTGGGAGGCTGTAACTTTTTCCTGCCTCGGTGGAGTTCTGAGCTCTACAGACTGGAAGGCAAACATTACAGGGCCATAAGTTGAAAGAAACACTTGCCACAGTTACCAAGTGGTATGTGTGCTTCCGCAATTCTTCTGTTTGCTGTGGGGCTGTAGGTGCTCATGTCCCAGAATCACCACAAGCGTTAGCTCTACAGGATCATCTTTCCACTGAGACCTGTTGTAAAAAATTAGGCCAAAACAAGTTATCAGCAATAAATGTTCACGCTGCCTCCCCTGAGCTCTGTCCCTCTGCCAGTTTTGGGTGGATCTGGGAGTGCTTAGAAGGTAGTGGTGCTTAACAGTGCCTCGGAAAGGCAAAGCCAATACAGGGTAGTCTCCCCAGTAGTAAGGTGTGGCCTGTGCCGCCCACTTTCCACTCCCCCTTCCACCTTTCTAGTTCAGTCTCCATTGCCTCCAGTGCGGTTTCTTCCCAGTTTCCTACTTTTTATTTTAATTCAGCAAATGTCTATTTGGTAATCACTGTGTGTCAGACACAGTACTAGGCTCTGGGGATACAGGTGTTGATAACAGATAGAATTGCCACCCTCATTAAGTTTGCAATCTCCTGGGGAGGGAGGCGGTGCAGGGAAGTAAGCAGGCTTTTATTCATTCATCCAGGGCTTCCTGTGGGCCAGGGCCTGTGCCAGGAGTTAGAGATCAAAAGAGGGACAAGACGGTCAAGGTCCCAGGCTTCTTGGAGCTTACAGTTTAGTGAGTAAGACAGAGAAAACAAGGAAACCCACAAACAAAATAATTGCAAATTGTCACACATTCTACAAACAAAACAAGGTGCTGAGATAGAGTGTGATAGGAGATCATACTTTTAAAAGGTGGTCAGGGAACGCTCCTCTGAGGAAGTGTCATTTCAGCCAAGACTTGAAGATGAGAAGAAGCCAGCCATGAGAATACTGGAGACAAAGAGGGTTTCAGCTAGAGGCCTGAGACGGAATGCCCTGAGACGGAATGAACTCGGCGTGTTGAGGAAATGAAAGGAGACAAAGAGTTGGGGAGTGAAGAGTAAATGGAAGAGAGGCTTGAATTAAGTTTGGGGAGTTAGTGGTGACTTCATGCAGGGCCATAGTAAATAGTTGGACATTGAGTTTATTCTAAGCTCAGCGGAAAGCCAGGGAAAGATTTTTATGCAGAGGATTAACGTGATCTAATTTGTGTTTGAAGAGTCACTGTTGGTGCAGGTATGTGAAGGAACTGGAGGGGGCCCAGAATGGAAGCAGAGAGAACATAGTTAGAAGGCTTCTACAGCACTTCAGGTAAGCGGTGAAGTAGAATGATCTAAGATGGGGCTGGCTGGTGGGTAAGTTTGAGTTGTAGTTGGAACTAGATTTATCACGGCTTCTGAAGGATTGAAGGTAGCGGGGAAATAGGGATCAAGACTCTGTCCTAAGTTTGGGGCTCAAGCCATTGAAGGTCTGGTCCTGCCATTTGCTGAGACGGGAGGGATTTACAGGGGGAACAGCAAGGCCGACGTGGAGGGGAGGGTGGGTCGGAACAGGAGCGGAAGTTCTGTATGTGTTTGAGGACATCCAATTGGAGTGTAAATCGGTAGTAGAATATACTTCAATAGGAACGATGATAGATGTGGTTTGAGATATGGGCATTTTTAATGTGATTCTGCAGGTAGAAATGTCCAGCAGGTGATAGAGATGCTGAGCCTGGAGCTTGGAAGAGGCCAGAGGAGGAATTCTAGATAACAGATGATTCAAGAGGGGGAACAAGGCGTTTCCTTTGTAAACTGCCCTTTTCATAGTTCATGCTGACCACAGCCAACCACCACTCCCCTGTTTTTCTGCATATATCACACTATGCATATCACACTATGCAAATGTTGAAATTTCTTCTAAATCATCCCTGAAGTCTTGAATCTCAGCATTAAAGCTGAGCACAGTATTAATAAGAATACTGTAATAAAAAACACCTTTACGTTACTTAGTAGGACAGTGACATGTGAAATTGTAGAGTGAAATAAAGAATTTTTTCTGAAATATGGTGTATTTACTATTGTAAATTTTCCCTATGCTGATTCCACAATTCAAGGTAGCACTGCTACCAATATGCTCAATCAGAAACGACCAGGGTTAGTTCTTAAACTGACTCTGTAATTCACTGGCTGTAAGACCTCTCAGGCAAGTCAATTCACATTTCTGAGCCTGTTTCCTGAGTTGTAAATACATGGAGCAGATGAAATAAAGGGTCCTTCCATCTACAAGATTTCATGATTCAATGATTGCACCTTTATAAATGGGCCCAAACCCCCACCTTGAATTGTACGGCACAGGAAAGGAAGAGTGATTAGATTTCTGTTGTGTACCAGGCTACACAGGCAGAGGTCTAAGGTGCCACTAAGGCCATTCCCAGGGCCACTCGTCACCAGTTCCCCCTGCTAAAAAAAGCATATTATCTAGACATCTTAGGGCAGTTGTGGTGCCCAAAGAAGTGTGACAAAATGGAAATGGATCATTTGAAGTTCTCATGAGTTATTTTATTAAAATCCTTTATTGAGTTTTTCTCTGAAACTTCTCTGTGATTATGGTGACTGAGAATACTGTGTCTTTGAAACCAACTAATTCAGCAAAGAAATGGGACATAACTCATTCACCAACTCATTTAGCAAAGACATGGAACAAAGACACAGATTTATTTTGTCACAGTAATGAAACCCAGCTAAGGAGGTGAAATTACTGGGTATAACTGCAAATATTTTGTGATTATGAGATTTCATTTCAAGGTTGAGTTATTGGTTATACCCTAAGCTATGGCTTTTACTACCTTGATAAGTGTGAACAGGATTAAGCTAAGGAATTATGTATTTTTTTTGTATGTAATAAATATTTTTACTTATCCACAGTTTGATTTTTTTTTTAGGTCAAATATAAAGATTCAAGTCTATATGTCTAATTCCATTGCCTCCATTTTTTCATTTACTTGAATATCCATAACAACTCAAACACTCAAGTTAAACAAGTCAAGTTAAAACATATGTATGTATTTCTGACTTAAGAATGTGACCAAGGGCTGGCCGAGTGGCACGTTGGTTAAGAGTTGGCTTGGGATGCCGGAGGGCCCCGGTTCGGATCCCACATATGAGGGCCAGTGACACTGCCCTCTACAGCTAAGATGCTGAACAACAGCTTGACCTGGAGNTCACCCTAACAGAAAGTCTGAGGGTGAACAGAGGGCCTTCCGGTCAGGTATACACTCATCTGAAAAGCAAAACCTGACAAGCAAACAAAAAGCAGGGTAAGGATGGGGACCGGACAACAACAGAGAGTTCGCCAGCTCACCCACTGTTTCTCAGACCTGACTTTCTGCAGGCTGTCCTGGGAGGGCAGCAATATGTGCCTGGAAGAGGCTGGTTACTTGTTTCGAAACAAACAAGGTTCTCAAATCCTTTGAACAGCTGAAGGAACAGAACACTCCATTACGATGTATTCCTTCATTCTCTCTGAACTGAGATCTTTATTTACAAGGGTGGCTGGTCTTGGCTGGAAAAATGCAGTCAGATGAAGATCAAAATGATAACACCAAAATGATCATCTCAGAACACAGCACCAAGTATCTTCTGCGTGAGCCTTCATGTCCCTATAGAATGGGGATTGTACAGGAGAAAAAAATGAAAGGCCATGGGAAAACATGAATGTTTTTAATAGTTCACTGTGGATAGAGGCTCACCGTATTTCTGACTCAACTTTATAATGTTTCCCATCTCTAAGCCAAAAGGTTCAGGAGTGCGGCTGTGGTGGGACGTGACTAGGTATAACCTTCGCAACAAGTCTCTTCCTACACGTCTTACTTTAGAATCCAACCCACATATACAGTTGACCCTTAAACAACACAGTGTGGACTGTGTGGGCCCACTTATTGAATGTTTTTTCAATAAATACTGTAAACGCATTTTTTCTTCTTTAGGATTTTCTTAATAACATTTTATTTTCTGTAGCTTACTTTATTGTAAGAATATAGTATACAAAACATATAACATATAAAACATGTGTTAATCATCTGTGATTGGTAAGGCTCCCAGTCAACAGTAGGCTCTTAGTAGTTAAGTTTTGGGGAAGTCAAAGTGGTAGGTAGATTTCCCACTGTGCAGGGGGGTCCATGCCCCACTCCCCTCATTGTTCAAGTGTCAACTGCAGAGCTCTTTGAATTTGGGAGTCACAAAGTGCATACAGACTACGGCACTTGTGAGCTCATTGGCTACTGTTGTCACATCACAAAATGGAGTGGAGTGAGGTGAGCTAATGGCTTATTTTAGTCAGTGCATACAGTGACTCTAAATGGATTCCCCCAATTTAGCTACACTCACTCTCAATTATCAGGACTAGTTTACCTGCACTGTGCAGATTAGCCTCTAACCTACTTTATGCTGTATAGGTGCTTCAAACTTTTGTCTATTTCTCCAGATTTGCACTAATGAGACTTTTAAGATCACAGATTTTAAAATAAATATTAAAATTTAACAGTTTTGAGGGCCGGCTGAGTGGTGCGTTGGTTAGGAGCTGGCTTGGGATGCCAGCTCTGAGCAGCAGGACCCCGGTTAGGATCCCACATGAGGCCCAGTGACACTGCCCTCTACAGCTAAGATGGTGAACGGCAGCTCGACCTGGAGTTGGGCTGCCGTGGGTCGCCGGCGATGGCTTAGGCTGCAGCCCTGCTGCAGTGAGCTGTCGTAAGCTACTGTGAGTGGCCGGCACCCAATGTGAGCTGCCAGGAGCCGCTGTGAGCGGCCGTCCAGAGGCCGGCGACTGATCTGCCTCATCCGGGAAGAGTTCAATAATGATGCCAACATGGGCCAGTGAAGCAACGTCCTCCACAACTAGACTGAAAAACAAAAGGACAGCAACTTGTCTGTTCCCCTCCTGCAATTCCCCAATAAAATCTTTTAAAAAACAACAAACAAAAACCTGATACATTTTTTTTAAAAAATTAACAGTTTTGAGAATTTTTTTTAAATATTTTTTTTACCTGCCATGCCACAAATGTATAAAATTCCAGTACTTCTTACCCCCTGTTCTACTCCAGTCCTGGTTCATGTCACTGCAAGCTGCCTCTCAGACACTGAGAAAGTTTCCTGCCTCTATTCTTACCATATACCCTCCCAGCACAGTCCGTCCATCACACAGCAGGAGAGGTATCTTTATAAAGTATAAATCAAATCACATCATTGTCTGGCTTAAAATTCTCCCCAGGCTCCCCCTGACAAGTAGAACAAAACGCACACTCCAGCCTTAGCCTGCCAAGCTTACCTGACGGGATTCTGCNGGATCCTAATGAAGGCATGTTCCCCAGGTCCTACTGTGCTCTCTCTACCTGCACCCTGCCTTGACTTCCCCACATGGCCCTTCAAGGTGTGCTGTGTACTTCTTCCAGGACCTGTGAGTAATAAACTTCTCTATTCCACTTTCCCTGGCAGTATTTTGTTGAATTGTGGCTCACTATCTGACACCCCAGGGCTCTACTTAACAAATGTTGATTAAAGTCGCAACATCCTTCAATACCTCTCTCCTTTTGCATTTTATTATATGCAGTCAGAAGGAACCAAGTAGCTCCTTCAATATTTTGATGAGAAATCTCCTAAGCTAAATATCCAATTCTATCATGCACAAATTCCACCTTCCACAAAACAGTAGAACACATTTCAGCCATGTCCTTTGCCACTTTATAACAAGACTACAATAACACGTTCTTCATTTCCATCTGAGACCTCACCAGAATCGCTCCTAATGTTCATCTTTCTAGCATACATCTCAAAACTCTTCCAGCTTCCATCCATTGTCTAGTTCCAAAACTGCTTCCATATATTTAGGTATTTGTTACAGTAACACCCCACTCTTGGTACCAAAATTTGTCTTAGTAGGCTAGGGTTGCCATCATAAAATACCATAGACTGGGTGGCTTAACCAATAGAAATTTATTTTCTCACAGTTCTAGAGGCTAGAAGTCCAAGATCAGGGTGCCAGCATGGTTGGGTTCTAGCGAAAACTCTCTTCCTGACTTGTAGATGGCCACCTTCACTCTGTGTCTTCACGTGATAAGGAGAGAGAGAAAGAGAAGGAATTTTTTTCTTTTAAGGGCACTAATCCTATCATGAGGGCCCCACCCTATGACCTCATCCAAAGCACTTCTTTAGAGAGGTGACCAAGGAAGACTTTTCTCAAAGACAACATTTAGATTAAGACCTAAAGAATGAGAAAGAACCAGGATTTCCCCCTGCCCACCCCCACCCCCGATTTGTTTACTATTGTATCCTCAGCCCCAAGAACAGCACCAG
The DNA here is from genome assembly GCF_001890085.2 of Hipposideros armiger. NCBI lineage: Eukaryota > Metazoa > Chordata > Mammalia > Chiroptera > Hipposideridae > Hipposideros > Hipposideros armiger. The sequence continues at coordinate 638,152 of NW_017732005.1, read as the reverse complement.
GTACAAAGTTTGAATGCATTATGAATGAACGAATGAATGAATGAATGAATGAATGAATGAAGCAAGCAATGTAGGCAGAGCGGGAAAGAGTATTCCAGGCAGAAGGACCAACAGTGCAAAGACCTCATAGCAGGAAAGGCCGTATCATATTTGTGGATCAGAAAGGAAGCCAGCGTGGCTGCAGAACGTGGAACTGGGGAATAGTGAAATGAGATGAGCATAGAAAGGTGGGCAGTATTATTAGATGTTGCTTGGTGATCTGTACAGTAACTCCCCCCCCCCTGTAGTTTTGATTTCCAAGGTTTCTGTTACCCTGGGTCAACTTTAGTCCAAAAATATTAAGTGGAAAATCCAGAAAAAAACAATTCACACATTTTAAATTGCACACAGTTCTGAGTAGTGTGATAAAATATCTCATCTTCCTGTTTCATCCTGTCTGGGATGGGAATCCTCCCTTTGTTCACACCTGTTAATCACTCAGTAGCCATCTTGCTTATCAGATCAACTGTCTCAGTACTGCACTGCTTGTGTTCAAGTAACCCTTATATTACCTAATAATATCTCATTCACCTCACCTCATGTGATCATGTAGGCATTTTATTATCTCACATTGTCACAAGAAGAAAAAGGGAGAGTAGAGTACAATAAGATGTTCCCGCATTCACATAACTTTTATTACAGCATATTGTTATAATTGTTCTATTTTATTATTAGTTATTGTTGTTAATCTATTACTGTGCCTAATTTATAAATTAAGCTCTATCATAGGGATGTATGTATAAGAAAAATCATAGTATCTGCAGTTTTATGCATCCACTGAGGGTCTTGGAATATATCCCCCTCAGATAATGGGGGAAGGGACTATTGTACTTCAATGTTATGTGATGTTAAGAGATGAACTCTATCTAAATTCAAATCCCTGCTCCATCACTTACTAGCTATGTGACCACTGGCAAGTTAGTTAACCTCTCTATGCCTCAACTTCCTTGTTTAAGTCTTTGCCAAGGGAATTTTTTTAAAGAGTGATGTGGGGGTATTATCACTGTTAGCATTTTGGTAGGAAACCTTTCAGATATCTTTCAATTCATATATATATATATATATATATATATATATATATATATATATATATATATATAATTTTATATAAGTGTGATCGGAGGCAGCCTAAGCAGCCCTATTGCCACCCATCTCCACCCCTACGCCGCTTGCCCTGTAAATAAGGAAGGGCCTGGGGAAGAGGAGATGATTTGTGGGGAAGAAAAAGTCAAGAGATCATGGTGGTGAGTTTATCCTTCTTTGTGTTGGGAAGGTTTTCCTCCATCTACCCCCACGCAATGTGCTGTGAGTCTTCAAGAGTCACTCACAGAGACGGAAGGTCGTGCGGGGCGGGGAGACGCGCATCTTGATCCGTGGCTGCTACCGTCCACTCTGGCGCTGCTGTGGGTGGAGCCTTAGCTGCGCGTTCTTAGTAGAGCTTGATGAGTGTCTCCTGGGGGTGAGGAGTTCCGGTCTTGTGGAGACTGCTGTCTAACTGTTGTCTAGACGTCTCCAGAGGCAGAGGGCTTTCTGGAATAGCCCGTTGTGCAGGGCAAGAAGGGACTGTCGTTGGTGCGACTGGGAGGCAAAGGTAGGGGGCCTCCTCACCCCAGTTTTCTGTGGTTCTAGGAGAGCACAGAAATGAACCAGCATGTGTAAACCCCTCACCCCACCCCCATCATATCTGCGCCCTCTCCTGTGCTTCCTTGTAGATGAAAGACATCACCACAAACCATCGAGTGTTCCAAATCAGGAAAAAGGGTCATTGTCGTCTCTCTCTCTTTTTAAATCCCTACCTCTAGTCAACTACTAGCCCTTTAGTTGTGTATTCTGACTATTTCCTTAATCTTTTTGCTTCTCTCTCTTCGAGCATTCATCATTTTGGTTACTTGAAGAGGTCTCTCTGCTAGGGTGAGGAAAGCCCGGACCTGAAGGCCACACTCCTGAGACAGTGATGGCTGAAGTCACCGCGTTCTCACGGACCCCAAGTCCAGGGAAACAAGGCAGTGAAGATACTCCAGTTCTCCCACAACCAAAACAAATAAAATCCACTCAAACGAGCAGAAAATCCATTCCCCTTCACTCCTTCCTTCTTTGAGTAGATCCTGACCTTTTTTTTTTTTTTTTTTTACCACAAAATGTCATGTTTACATTTTTGGCCTACATTTCCTTACCACTCAGCCTTCAATCCTTGAATTATGGCTTCACCTCTTTTTGACCAAAATTTGCTCTTAAAGATCACCAATGTTAAATTCAAAGGGATAACAATTAGAAATAATTTCTGATGCAAGTGATAGAAATTCCAACCCAAACCGGTTTAAGCAAAAAAGAAAACAAGAGTTTGTTTCACTTTCTAATTGTGTCCTAAGTCCATGAAGCAATCACTGTGGTCTTACTGTCAGGCTTGAGCCACATGCTCTATTTTTAGCCTTTGAAGAGGAGACGTCCAATAAAATTATAATGGGAGTCACAAATATGAGACACAGATGTAAGCCACATATGTAACTTTAAATGTTCTAGTAGCCACATTTTAAAAAGTTAAAAGAAACAAGATATGTTAAATTTAATGATATTTTATTTAATCCAGTATATTCAAACTATTATCATGTCAGCATGATATGATAATGCTGATGAAATATGATGAAATAATATTTCATCAATATAAAATATTGTTAATGAAATATTTTACATACTTTTCTTGTACTAAGTCTTCAAAATCAGCATTTTAGCAAGGCTTCCAAGTGATGATAATGTAAAAGGGGGGTGGATGAAACATACTTTGAGAAACACTGCCCTACAGGCTCTTTTATTTCTCTGTGTTCCCTAAATCACATTTATAGCGATAGGAGTATTGAGAGAGCTGCTGAAATACCGTATTTCCCCATGTATAAGACGCACCCTTTTTTGAAAAACTTGGGGTCTAAAAACTGGCTGCATCTTATACAGTGGTTGTAGATTTTTTTACTTGCATTTCCTTCAAGTGATGAAGGGTTGTATGAGTTTTATGATGAATAAAACTTGAGCTCAATAACTTTATGTAATACATTTTTTTCAAATTTCAGTCCCCAAAATTAAGGTGCGTCTTATACATGGGAGTGTGTTATACATGGGAAAATACGGTATATTTGAGCAATTGAGAATTGCAGGCAGGGTTGTTACTGGTAGATCAAAAATGAAATTAGTGACGTTTAATATTGCTTGCATGTTGCTGCCACCTGTTGGTTGTAGCGCATATTGCAGCCACACGAACAACCGAACAGACTGGTCGTTTGTGAGCTTTTGACATTTCTGGCAACACGCCTCCTCAACTGTATCCTGAGATGACTTTCCTTTGGCGTTCCCCTTCATATCACAGCACAAAAAGTCTTAATAGTTTGTATCGTGGATTCTCAGACCTACATTTATCAGGATGCTTATTTTTTCTGCCTGCTGCTGCACACATATATTTCTCCCTCCTTTAAACCCTTAGTATCCATATGTCAGTATTCTGTTGTAGTTGTTCCTGCTTTCTGTTTCTGCAGATTATTTCTGTAGCTATTCTTGTAAATCTTCTGAAGGCAGTGGCCGGAGCAAAGTTCTTAACATCTCCAAGCCTTAGTTCCTTAAGCTGTAAAATGTAACATGTTAGCTTCTTCACAGTGTCATTGTGAAGATTAAATTGTACACACTGTAAACTGTTTGGCACAGTGACAGACATATGTAAAGACCTCTGTAAATAATATTGTTCATAACGACAAATCCTAAATTAAAATTTGAACAGTGAAATTTGATGCTATTAAGGAGTTGATTTCTGTGTTCTATTTTTAAATCCTTATGTTAAAAAATCCTTATTTTTTAGAGATACATACTGAAATAGTTATGGGTGAAATCATATGACTACTGGGGTTTTGTTTTAAAATCAAACAGGAGGAGGGAAGTGGGTGGTGATATGAGTGAAGTAATATTGGCCAGAAGTTGATAATTGTTGAAGCTGGGTGATAGATACATGGGATTCATTATAGTATCTTTTCTATTTCGTGTTTGAAATTTTCCATAAAAATTAAATAAGAAAGAATAACAAGTTTTTCTATTTCTCACAGCACTGTATACAGTGCCAGACATAAACTGTGGGTACTACTTGATTGTTGATTAGTTGCTACAGTGGGACAGAATTTTGGTATTTTTTGGAGAGTTGTTATTGTCTTTTAGAAAAGGTGAACTTATAAGAATTGGCTGCACATGCTTCCAGAAAAATGTTAGATGAGAGCATGCTTTAGCCTAACAAGTAGGCTCATTTTGCCAGAAAAATTATGATAAAGTATAACACGATCCTCACAGGCAAAATTTGCAATTCTTTAGGAGTTGCAGAAAGAATGAATTGCAGAAGTTTCCTCTTTGAGCATCTTTCTTCTTGATTCTAGTACATAACTGTAGAAAATACCTGCTTGGCCTGCGGACAGAAATCAAGGAAATGTCTGATTTGTGCAGACGATGATTATGTTCTTTAGTATCACAAAGAACCCGCTTAATCATAGCGAGAGCTATATTTCTACAGTACTTACAATCTCTCACATACACACTCCATCTAATTCCATTACATCAAAGTTCATTCACGAACCTGCTCTCTGTCCCTTTTCACACCCTGCTGTGTTAAGAACGAGGTCCAGTTCCTCTCTGCTGCATGGGTTTGCTAATACCCTACCACACTTTCTACAGTACTTCTTGCTCTATTCATTCTTGGATGTAGCAAAACCCCTCTCACCTCAATGTGTATTTATTCATACATCCTAAGTGTTTCGGTCTTTTCATTCTTTTTTTTCCTCCAACTTCTTAATGGTTAGGATGCATTCCTTCTTAACTGGAAATGTTAAATGAAACATGTTGAATGAGATAAAGTAGAGTATTTCCAACTCATTTCCCCCCAAGTACCATTTCTACCTGAAGGGATTTAAATTCTGTGAGAACAAAAACTTGAAGAGGAACTCTTTCATACACTGGCAGAAAGTGGCCTTGAGTGATACACTCCAGTTCTCCAGTTCCTCTTATCTCAGCCTCAATGAGAGAGAGAGAGAGAGAGAGAGAGAGACTGAATGAAGTCTAGGCAGCTATGGATTTGAGAATTATCAGGAATTTTTCAGTTGATTGAACAGCTCAACCATATAACTGTATAGTTCAAATCCATTAAAATGGTTAGAAGTAGAGAATCATTTAATGGAAAGAGTAATGGAGTTGGAATCAGAAATCCTGGCTATGAAATCATTATTATTTAATGGATTTGTGAGCTTAGATAAGTAACTTCATCTCACTAAATGATGATATTAATATTATCCATGTCAGGGTCACTATGTAGACCAGTGCTAGTATGTGTGTGACAGAATTTCATAGACTGTAAAAGCTAGTCACATAGCCATTCTTAGAGATCCTTAAAGATTCACACCTCACGACCACCCTCCTGGTTTGTCTTATTGTATAGATGTGGAATTCAACCCCAGAACCTGAGTTAAACAACTCAAGTGACTCAAAACATATTTGGAATGTGAATTCAACTAATCAGCTTGATAAGTTTCCCAGCATGTTATAGCAGTATAATAATAATAATTTCCTTTTCTAAGGAACTATATTCTATGTGCCAGGTACATTATTTAAGTTTTTAAAAATTCTTTTAACAGTCTTCCATGTATTATTCTCTGCATTTTATAGGTGAGGAAACAATTTAGAGAGATGAATAAATTTGTTCAAGGGAACTGTCTTTGTGTAGAATTCACCCCTGGTCGTTCACAGAATGTAAACATATTTACAAGACTCGACAAGAGTAAGAAAAGATTTATTGAAAGTCAAAGAGAGAGAGAGTTCTGGCAATGAGAGTTTAGCCAGGGCAGAGCCCAATAGGGACCATTGTGCCAATGAGAAGGCGTGCTGGGATTTTACATTTTTTCATGCAGGATGTAGGGTGTTTGTCAGCTTGCAGGGGGTCTGTTGTTACAATTGTCTTCTCCTGGGAACTGTCCTGTTCTCATCTATGATGAATGTCAGCTTACAGGGAGTTGCTGTTGGGATTGGGAACCCGCCTATGTTCCCACCTATGATGGATGTAGGGTACTTGTCAGCCTGTAGGTGCAGCGCTAGCCAGGGGAGTCAGAGCCAAACAGTTAAAGTTTAAACTCGTTCCTCCCAGCTCACAAGCTCACTCCTGTTAACTCTTTGCTGTCCCATCCTGCCAGCCCACAAGACTGCTCCTGTTAACTCTTAACTTGTCTCATCAGGAACGAGCAAATGAATTGCAGAAGGAGGATTCATGACCCTAAAGCTTATGCCTTTTTCTCTCTACATCACTGTAAATTATTATTCTTTCTTTGTCATTATTCACATTTGCCTGGATATCTTCATGCCTCAGAAATCACATTCTCTTTGGGTTTTCCTATCCTCTCTATCAAAATCCTACCCACTTTTCAAAGACCAATTAAATAATTACATCTTGCATGAAGGCTTCCCTCAGGCCCCCAGCCCACTGTGGTCTCTCCACCTCCAAGTTCCTGCAGCACTTATTGTCTTTCTACCTGTTCTCATGCATTCAACAATTTTTTGAGTGTTTATTGTGTGCAAGGCACTGTTCTAGGCTTTGGGGATATATCAATGAACAAAACAGACAGAAATCTTAGCCCTTGTGGAGCTTAGATCCTTGTGGCAGCAGAAAAGTTTATAAAATAAAGACAGCAACGTATTTATACAATATGTTAGAAGATGATCAATGCTGTGGAAAAAACAAAGTCAGATCAGGGAGAATGAGAGGAAATGGCAGAGGTGGTGTTTATTAGGGTAGTAGGACAGGCCTCATTGAGCAAGTGACTTTTGATTGACGACTTAAAGGAGGCAAGGGAGTGAGTCATTGGCGATGGAGGCTGGGATGGGAACGCCCAGCCCGAGCCTGCCCATCGTCTCGTATTTCTTCACTTCTTGTCTGGGTGCCTGATATCTTCAACTGAACTGGGAGCTTTCTGAGATCAAGTGGTAATGTCTTTGCATTCCTTTTAGTGTCCTGCACAATATTTTTGTCCCTAGTAGGTGCTCGACAAACAACACTGGGTAATTGATTCTGCACATCAGTGGCCTCACATCTTTGTATTTAGAATCATTTTGAAGCGTTAATGGTAAATCCCTTCATCCCTACCCCAACATACACATTTCTGTTTTGAAATTTCCTGCTTTTTCATAAGTTACCAGAGTGAATGACATGAGAGAATACTGCTCCCTTCTGGGCAGGCAGTACTAGCGGCTTTTGACTCTAAATTATTCTGTTTACTTACAATATATTGTTACCTACATTGTAAGTCACTATTTCCTACTCAATCAATCACAAATGTTTATATTAACATTTTGATACAATTTTGTTGTTTAAGCATCATCTAAGAAAATGAAATTTATCAGGAATAAAGGAGATGATTAGGAAATGAAATACAGTAATTTCCTCAGTAAAATTATAAAATATCCAAGAAAGAGGGCTCATGGCAGTAACTCTGAGGCCATTTGAGCTAGTTTGTCTCATTACAGGTGGGAAAATTCAACCCCAGTAAACCTGGGTTAAGCAATCAGGCCATGCCAGCGATGACATCTTCCACCACAAGTGTATGAGGTTGTATAAGGAGCCAAGAAACTCTGGTCCGTACCGACTGTACTGTGTCTAGCATGAATAGGTGTAGCGTGGAATTGTGAAACAGCAGGGTCATACTGGAGTTTGCCACTTACTGAATGAATGACCCTGGGTATGTTATTTAAACTCTGACCTTCTGTTACCTTCCCTAAAAAGTAGTGTTAGAATACCTGTCGTGCAGTTATGAGATTTTAAAAAATAGTTAATTTAAAGTGACATTTTGTGTGTGTGTGTGTGTGTGTGTGTGTGTATTGTTACAGTTTCTGAACACAATTCATAAAGCCTTATCAGCAAAAGTCAAGGCATGGCCCTCCAATAAACAAATACAAGTTTGTTCAGAAATGTAAAGGTAGAGTTTATTTATGTGTTATAAATGCTCCCCAGTCCCACTTTTTACTGTAAGGTGGATAACCGGTAACTTTTTCCTTTGTTAGAATTCAACTGCTTTTCAATATTATCTCTTGAATAGAAACTTGCATTAATGTTAAAAAATAAAGTGATGTTTTAATAAATGGTAATGTACCAATCATGATTTTGGATTCTAGGTGATCTCTGAGAAGTAATCTCTGGTCCACTTTTACAGAAAGGAGTTCAATAGCAGGCTATTGGATAGCCACAGAACCAATGTGAAGTTTTGAGAAGCAGGCAGGAAGCTAGATGGTCCCAGCTGAGATTTCCCACAGGAAAGGTGTGAATAGGACATTGCCATTGTCACCACTGTCCACCAACACTGGAGCCACTGGAACTGCCAGTGGAGTGATTCTAAATTGTCAGTTTCTTTGTGCCACCCCTTTGACTCAGGTTCTGGTGGGAGCATCTAATTGGCTTGGGTTCTGAGTCTGCTCTACCATCTGGTGGCCAGGGGAGTCAGGGGCAGCCATTTGGGTTTCCTAGTGGAGTCAGGGCTCACACTGTCATGGATCTCTTAAACGTGTGAAGGGGGTTCCAACAGACAACAGCTTCCAGAGTAACAAACATCCACTACAAATAACTACTGTGATGATCACGTGGTTCTCTGAAAACCAACTCTGCAACTCAGTGGCATAGCTTTATAGCTAGAAGGGGATGCCCTTCATTTTAAAGTTTGGGAAAGCAAGGTCCCAAGAGATGGCTTATGCCAGATTACACAGAAAGTGAAGAGCAGTCAGGTCTACAGCTTAAGTCTCCTAATTGTCAGTCCAGTTTTCCTCACAGCATTCTTTTCTATCTGTAAAATGAGTATGATGATAAGGCTTATTGCCCGCAACATTCCTTCTCATTGTTTGGCTATTAGCTCAAGCATCGCTTTCTTAGTTTCTGTCCCTAACTTATCCAACTAGCCCAAATTCCCTCTTAGTTCATCATAACACTTATCATAATTACACTTTTCTATTTCATTATGGAGTATTTGGTTGACATACATCTCCATTAGGATGTAAACTCCATGAGGGCAGGGACTGGTTCTGGTTTTTTCCCTGTTGTTTCCCCAGCTTTTAGCATAGTGCCCAGCACATAGTGGGCCCTCAGTGATTATTAGATAAGTGAATGGATCAAGAGAGCTTGCAGACTATAAAGAAAATTCAGGTTATTATTAGAGTTGTCACTACTATTATTGCAGTGGTTATATGCATACTCAAGGTGAATGTCGGATGGAAGTCTTTGACTTTTCATATATTTGGCTTCTATTTTCTTTCTGCCTATGCCTTTCACCTGATGTCCACTTGTCATCTCCTCTGCTCCATTCCCCCATCCTAGGTCTGCCCAATAGGGGAAGATTCTTATGCTCCAGAATAATCTCTCCACCCACCTGAGGATCTTACGTATTTCTTTCACAAGCCATCTAGAACAAGGGTCAACAAACTTTTGAGACGGAAGAGCTGCCAGGGGTCAGCAAACTGCGGCTTGTGAGCCACATGTGGCTCTTTGGGTACGTGCATGTGGCTCTGAAGTAAAATTGAAAATGAAAATAAAACTATCATAGTTTCATTTATAAAATTTTTAAAGGGTATTATTCACATAATGGTGATTATGTAAAAATATATTTATGGCTCTCAAATAATTTTTAAATTGTTGTAAGGGA
>NW_017732005.1:616048-622351 GCF_001890085.2 Hipposideros armiger | reverse complement strand
TTTATCCTGTATCTTTAACTGTTGTCAAACTATTATCATTTTGGAGATTTTATTCCTAGAAGAAAGAGTAGGGGAAGGATTCTGTCACCGATAACCGACAGTGAGTCATTTATCCTAACTTCAAACAGGTCAAGAAATCCTGTAAAAAACTAATTTGATGGTGGGGAATAAAGGTTGGACCATCATACCCTTTGTCCCTTTTTTTTTCCTTTCAGTTTTATTGAGATATAATTGACATACATCTTTTGTCTGTTTTCTTAAATGGGAATATTATGTATTCTGAACTCACACAACAGGAGAAATGTTAGATTTTCATGTGCAAAGCACGCACATGAAGACTTTTCAGGGCTGATTCTACACTCTTAGAATCATTCAACAAACATTGTTCAGTGCCTTCTATTTGCCAGGCAGTCTGGAGCAGGAACTTGGATTTTAATGGAGGGTAACTGAGCCCTCATGAATCAAACAGTTTAGTGATCCCTTGACATTGAGTAAATTATAGATCCTTTAGTACCCACGTAGATGCAGTGTATAACGTCTGGTTGGATGAAATAACAAGCATTTTTATGTATTTATATTCATCTGAGGTATTTATTTAATGGCAAGGACTGTGACTATTATTTAGCACTTAAAATGGCACAGTAGGTACTCAGTACTTATTCATTATTTCAACAAATATGGAATATCTACTCTGTGCTAGTTGTTGGGCTAGTTGCTGGGATGTAGCAGTGATCCAGACAGACAAGATGCAGCTGACAAGATGCTGCTTTTATAGAGTTTACAGTCCTTTTGGGGAAGACAAACGTCCCACAAATAATTCATTATAATTGTGATAAGGACTCCACAGGCTAAGAGAGCTGTGAAACCTACATATTGGGAATCTTCACAAATTCTTTCCTAAGGAAATGATTTTGATAACTGAAAAGGATTGGAATGGTAGTAGTGGGTACGGGAGAAAGTATTCCAGGTAGAAGGAATAGCATGTCAGAATACTTTGATGTGAGAAGGAGCATAGTGCATTTGAGAAACTTGAAAAGGGCCAATTTGGCTGAAATGTGTTAAAGATGGTGAGTTGACTTCTTCAGATTATAAAAGACCCTAATTCTTTATTTTAAGGGTAGTTGGAAGTCACTGAAGTGTTTTAAGCAGGGGTATAATATGATTAGATTTGTTTTTAAAGATCATTNAAAATATATTTATGGCTCTCGAATAATTTTTAAATTGTTGTGAGGGACAGGATTGGCTCTTCCAGGGGTCGGCAAACTTTTGAGATGGAACGTACCCAAAGAACCGCATGTGGCTCGCGAGCTGCAGTTTGCCGACCCCTGATCTAGAAGATCCACTGATAAACCAGTTCACAGGGCTTGGGTGAGAATTAAATGGAGAAATGATGCAAAACCTCTACCACAGGGCTTAGAATATCTGCTCAACATATCTTAATTTCCTCATCATTTTTTTCCCAAAGGGGAGAATTGTAGCCAGCAACTGATAGCTTATTTTAATAGAGAATGTTAAAAAAAGGAGCAACAGGAATGAATCTATTAATAGACAACTTTCAGGCCAGGAGTTAGGTCAGGGGTTGGTGGAGTAGAAGTATTGGGGCACAGGGCCATTTAAGTGCCACTGTGTGGGTGTCACTCTTATCTGAGGCACTTTGGATGAGAGGAGCAGTATGTGGTGATTCTACTTGTGCAACAGCCTCTTCTAGAGGGTCACATAGCTCAATTAAAAGTAAATTAACAAATAGTAATGGGGACGTGCTGCATGCCAGAGACTGTGCTAAGTGTACACTCTCTCTGACAGCTTCTTCTCACCCTCACTCATAAGCTCCTTTTCAGGTGTTATCCTTAGTGAATTTACCTATCCCTAAAATGCCAACACCATCATCCATATGACAGCAAACTTTCAAGTCTATGTCTAGAGTTTCTAAACTCCAGACTTGTGTTTCCAGTAACTATTGAAGATCTCAACTGGGTTGTCCAGCTGGCATAAAAAATTTAAAGAATTTAACTCATTATCTTCTCCTCAAAGCTGTTCTTCCTCCTATGTTGCTTATTTCTGTTTTGGTTTCACTACCCACCTCGCCATCTAACTAGAAGCTTTGGAACCATCTCTAATGTTTCCTTCACTCTTATTCTCACACAGAATTGACCGAACTTGGTGATTGTAGCAGACTTTATTGGTGTCTCTCCTGTATCTTTTTTGGCACTCATTTTCCCCTGCATGCTCACCCAAAGCGTTCTTACTGCAAGCACCGGGCACTCTTTGCCTGAGAGATTTCTCTGGCTGCAGGTACTTACTCAGCCTACTTATGGGGCAGGCCAGAAGTGCCAGGGAGTTAAAATCCCTGGGAGCAGTCCTCAACCAATGACTGATGGAAATTGATGCATACATTTTGGGGAGAACAACTCCGAAGCATTCTCTATGCTGTCTCGCAGAGGCCTCCAGTGAATCTGCATCCTGATTGCCCACAGTGGTAATCTACTCATTAATGTACCTAAAAAGTTTCCATCCCCTACTGTTGCTTTCTTGGACTGTTAATCAAACAAACTCATTGCACTCAAATGCTTGTCTGTGGGTCTGCTTCTAGGGGTAGTCAACTAAAACAGTGACCAATTAAATATTGGGATAAAGGGAGGAGTTGAGAATGGCTACATAATTTTTACTATGTATGATTAGGCTATTTGGAGTTATCATTTATGTTTTAGATATTAGATCATTGAAGCTGAAGTGCTGGCAGGACTGCCTAGTTAAGTGTGTTCAGTAGACAGTTGTAAAATATGAAATTGGAGATCAGGAGAGAAGTAGAGACTGGAGATAGGATCAAGGAATTATCAGTGTATGTAGGCAGGTGCTAAAGCCATGAAAGTGGTTAAGATGACCAAAATCTTACGTAAAGAAGAGACTAGATGTTGGATGACAACTAGCAGCGTCTTTAACAAACACTAAATATCATTCCTATCTTCTTCCCTAAAACTGAGCATAGTTAGGTAAGAAGTAACTCTGAACTAGTGTTTAAATCCAGAGCCCAGCACAGTGCCTGGGAAGTAACCTTTCCAGAAACATCGAATTAAGTTTTACTCACACTAGTTATTGTATAGCAAGCATCAGACCTTAGATCTGTGCTCAATTTTGAAGCCGATGTTTTTCATTGTCTCTTATGAAAACCTAAACTCTCACCTGCACCTCAGCCATTCTAATTTGCTGTACCAGGGAGGTGTGTTTCCCAACCGAGGAGGTAGGAGACAGTGTGTTTTCTACATGTTGCCAGTTTGCTTCCTTAGAGCAAGATGTTGGTGATGCCAGACTGTGGCCCCAGCCCTTACATGGCATGTGATTTCAGGGGAGAGGTTATAAAGCAGTGGTTAACACCAAAGGCTTCGACCTCAGGGCTGCAGTCATCCTTCCTTTGAGAGGCCTCAGGGGTACCGTTTAAACTCTCAGGACCTCATCCAAGAAGTGGAAATACTCAAAATCCGTCCTGTAGTTGTAAGGATTAAGTGAGATAGTGCCTGGAAAGTGCTGAGATTCCTCGACCTAGCACAATAAAGAACTTGTCAAGCTTTACTTTCTGTAACGTGCATTAAGCAAAGGACAGTCTCGTTTATTTTTTTTGTCTTCCAAGTGCCAGAAGACCACGTTGCAATTCCGGACAGTCTTTTACCATTCTCTAAAACTGTCCGTCAATCTCCCGCTGCCAGAAAGCCCTGCGCTCTTTACGACAGTGTACGACACTGAGCCTGACAGGAAGGCCTTTTCCGGTGGGTCCAGACAGCACTGGCCAATCGCGCTGCTTCCGACCCATGACGTAAGCTGCGCTTGTGCATGCGCAGGGCGGGGAGACCTTGTGGAGGCGGCGGAGGCGTTCGGGGGAGGTGAAAGCATTGGCGGAAAAGAAAGTTCAGCGGAAAAATGCAGAGCTGGAGTCGTGTATACTGTTCCTTGGCCAAGGTGAGGGCCAACTAGATGGGGTCGTGTTGAGCCAGAGGCACGGAGAGCCAGTTGACGGGTTCCGAGACGTGGCCTAACTGGTGGGGGTGGGAGAGGCCGGCGGCCTGGCTGGGACCACCCGCGGCTCCGCCCCTGACCCGGCTCAGTCTAGGACGCGGCTGTGAGGCCAAGGCCGGGACTGTGCAGAGGCAGGTCCCTCTGGTTGTATGACGGCCAGCAGTCGCACACACTCCACTTGCCGGCCAGGGCCGAGGGGCATGGGGTCACGCAAAGGCCTCTCCACCTTGGAGGAGGAAGTAGAAATTGCCTTTGTCCCGTATGGTCTAGCTCTTCATACCTTCTACCTTTTTCTCCTGAGAGGCCTTTCTGTAGTGCGCAGGTAACTTTGGGGCCACTGCTTGAAAGACCCGAACCCAGTCAGCCCCAACACGCAGCCCTAGGAATTCTTCAAAGGTCCCTTTGGTGTTTGCAGTTTTAAGCTAGTGTTCATTGCCTGCCTTCGCAGGGGCTTATTTTTAATTGTAGCGGGTTAATTGTCAAGACAGAATTCCTTTTTCATCCGCATACCAAATACAGCCAGATTGTATGTATGTGGGATCGTGTCTGAGTACTGGATTGACGGAGACCCTAAAGATAGTATAGCGATCCAACTCCTTTGTTTGGAAGACTGTTCCGGAAAGTTAATGTAATGTGCTAGAAATCATACTTTTAGTTAGGGCCAGAGCTCTGACTAAAACTCAGGACTGACATTTAGTCTGCTTCTCTTTGGTCTACTGTTCTGACCTCAGGTGCAAGAATTGCCTTGCAATAGGAAACATTACTAGATCAGTGTAGGTTTTGTCACTGCCTCCTATTTACCTGCTGTGATAGGAGGTATTTGTTTTGTTTCTTTGTGCCTCACTAGTCTAAGAAATAGCAGCCATTCCTGTTAGAGATTGTTGTGGAGATTATGATGCAGTTTGTGAAACTGTAGTAAATCTTGAATGTGAATACGTTACTTAGTGCGTATATTAATTGTTCTGAATTACCGCGTCTAATTTTCTGTTCCTAGTTGATGGTTCAGGAACATCTTCATAGACTGTACATGATAGATTTGAGTTATGAAACTAATTACAAGTAAAAGGATTATTCAAGCACTTAAGTTAGAACTTTAAGAGCGTTAATTATGACATTAAAATAATCACTGGCACAAAAATTAGCCATGCTTTCTGAAAATGTAATAAAACACGACTGAATAACATTTTTTATTAGATTAAATATGAGATGTTTGAGTTTGCATAAGATACTGTGGCAAATGAAAGTTGAAAAGTTTAAAAAACTTATTATCAAAGAGGAGAAATTGATATGTAACCTCCGGGTGGCAATGGAAAGTACATTAATAATCAGTGCTTGATACATTCGCCCAAAATCATGTTTTCGTTGACCTTCAGTAAGTCTTTATATAATGGGGACATTTTCTGTTTTTGTTTTTGTTTTTTTCCAGAGAGGCCACTTCAATCGAATAACTCATGGCCTCCAGGGAGTTTCTGCAGTGCCTATGAGAACTTACGCAGATCAACCGAGTGAGTACTTAATCAAACAGTTTTCCCTCAAAATTGTTCATCTATTTATCCACTTAAATGTTCATTGAGCACCTAGTGTGTTCCAGGAGGTGAACAAGGCAAAGCCCTATTCTTGTGGAACTTACAGTCTGGTTCCACAAAAGACAGACAATACACAAGTAACAGATAAGAATTTTGGGAAGTGATTGAAAATTAAAGCTGGTGATTGGGAGGAGAGAGACAATTTTAGATAAGGTGTCAGGGCTTTCTTGAGGAGATGGTGTCTGAGCAAGGGCCTGAGTGAAGTGAGGGAGTGAGAAGGTTATTTCAGGCTGAAGGAAATAACAGTGAGAAATCTGAGGTGAGAATTCGCTTGTGAGGTTTAAACGAAGGCTTGTGTGGCTGGAGCAGAGACCCATAGAATGTAAAAATCAGAGTGGGGGGCGATCAGACCACGGTGGGTTTTGTAAGCCAGGCCAAGGAATTTGGGTTTTATTCTTGAGTGCAATGGGAAACCACTGAAGGGTTTTGAGCAGGGAGGTGATTTTATATATTTACATTTAAAAAGTTAGTTCTGTCCACTGGTCAGATTGTGTTGGTTGCTTAATACTGTTTAGAATGGTGAGATGACTTTTTTCACATCCTTAATAAAAATCTTGATGGGCTTATCAAAAGCACATTTCAAAGACTAAAAGGATGTGTCATGAAAGGAAGCTATGTTTTATGGATATTTATTTCATACTTTTTAAATTTTTGACATTTCTATAAAGGATATATATTTAAGTTTTTAAAGTACTTAAAACAGGAAGTT
>NW_017732005.1:601167-614517 GCF_001890085.2 Hipposideros armiger | reverse complement strand
GGTGAGGCAGTCGCTCACCAGCCATTGAACGGTGGCTCTTGGCAGCTCACGCCGGCTGCTAGCCACTCATGGTAGCTTATGGCAGCACACTGCAGCTTTACTGCAGCCTACGCTGTCGCCGGCAACTCCCGGCAGCCCAGCTCCAGGTCGAGCTGTTGTTCAGCATCTTAGCTGTAGAGGGCGCAGCATCACTGGCCCTAATGTGGGATCCGAACTGGGGCCCTGCTGCTAAGAGCTGACGTCCCAAGCCAACTCGTAACCACCGCACCACTCGGCTGGCCCCAGGTTGGAGTTTTTATTGCAATTCTTTTTCTTTCTCTCTCATTAGATTATAAGAACCAGGGCTATGTCATTTATAGGCAGCCCAAGAGCTTAGAGTAGTGTCTGTAATGTGAAATGCATGTTGTCAGGATTTACTTCCAGGTAGGGGGAACAGATGTACATAGGTAGATCATTGTAGTTCTGTGGGTGTGAACTAACAGTAATTCACTATTGCTGAGGCTTCAACTGCATGGTATTAGTGGATAAGCAGAATGTGGTGGGAAATGAGGCTGGAGAAATAGTTACTGAGTAGATTTGGATGCTGTGTTTACGAACTTGGACTTGATCCAACAAGAGACAGGGAAACCAAGGAAGAGTAGGAGAATAAGGTCTGAGTGGGGTTTTAGCAGAGGGTAACACTGGGATAGCAGTGTGTGGTGTGTCATGGAGGGTGGGAATGAGATTGGAGGCTGCAAGACTAAAGTTGGGAGGTGGATTTGAGAAAGAAAGAAACATTTATTGAGTGCCTAATATTCACCTGGCATCCTCTCAGGGTCTTGGCATTCATTATCTGACCTTGCAACCCTGGGAGGTAGGTAGTACTGTCACTATTATCCCTATGTTACATGAAAGCCTGGAGAGGTTAAATAATTTGCCCAAGATTTTGAGGTGGTAGAGCTCATATTGAATTCAGATTTGTTTTACTTCAAATCCTTTCTTTATTTACTGTCTTTCTCCTTCCTTATGGACTAGGAGGTTGTGTGGCTATGATTACAAAGTGAAGTATTAAACTTCAAGATTTTAGAGGCAGAGCAGTTTTGGTAGTGACAAGGATGTGAAAGAAGGTCACTGACACAGACCAAAGATTAAGAGCACTGATAATTTAAAAACAACAAATACACCTTACCAGGTAGCTTTGTACTCATTTAGTGAATTTCATAATTAATAATTACTGCTTTATGACATCTCTTTCCCTATTCCTTTTTTTAAAAAAATAATTTTTATTTACATTTTGATATGTGCCTGTTTTCCCTAATTATAACATAAGATTGTTGGAGGGTAGTGATGTTTTCCTCATAGGGTAGGCATTGATAAATATTTATTGATTTTATTCTGAAAATTAAGGAGCTTCTCGTCATTTTAGTTGGATTTTTTGATTGCCCAGGAGATTATGGCATCATCGGAGTGTTTTGGAAGGCATGAGAACATAATGGATGGTCTAGGAGCATAGGCTTCAGAATCTAAAGAAAAGAACCTGGTTTGAATCCTGGCTAGATCACTCACTAGTTATGCAACCTTATGCAAATTATTTAGTTACTCTCAGCCTTATTTTCTCCCTGTTTAATGGAAATGATAACTATGTAATAGAAATGTAATGAGACCTAAATAAAACAACATGAAGAATTTAGTTTACTGCCTGGCACCTACCAGATTACCTTGCAGACTGACTTCTTAAGGTACTTCTTGTAATTTCTTAATGATTACAATTTATTTGTAATCTGACACCTTTATTTCAGTGGTAACTTTTATATTCTAATATCTTTATTTTCCTCAGAATGATGTAAGTAGCATTTGTAAAATAATTTGTAGAGCACTTTTTGCTGCTTTTTCTTTTTTAGTTCCTTTCATAGCATTAACTGCCATGTTTTTTAAGTCATTCACTTCTCATCATCCCCAGTATTTTTTTTTTTAAAGATTTTTATTGGGGAATGGGGGAGGGGAACAGCGCTGGGGAATCGGGGAAGGGGAACAGACCAGCTGCTGTCCTTTTGTTCTTCAGTCTAGTTGTGGAGGACGTCGCTTCACTGGCCCATGTTGGTGTATTATCACTGCGCTCTTCTCGGCTGAGGCAGTCGCTTGCCGGCCATTGGACGGCCGCCCACAGCGGCTCACAGCTGCTCACGCCGGCTGCTAGCCATTCACGGTAGCTTTTTACAGCAGCCCACTGCAGCCTATGCCATCGCCGGCGACTCATGGCAGCCCAGCTCCAGGTCGAGCCGTTGTTCACCATCCTAGCTGCAGAGGGCGCAGCCTTCATGTGGGACCTGAACTGGGACCCTACTGCCCAGAGCTGGCGTCCCAAGCCAACTGTCAACCAATGTGCCACTCAGCTGGTCCAGAAAAGGTTTTTTGAATGATACTTGCACTCCTATCCCCTAGGGGTTGTGTGTTTCGAGGGGATGATAAGAAATTAAAATTGTCATCTTTATAGGGAATACCTGTGTATGTTCCAGGTACTATACTAAGCTGTTTACATAAATTATTTTATTCTGTATTGTGACCCTATCAGGTAGATGTATTGTGGTCTTTATTTTGCGGATAAGGAAACTGAAGATGAAGTAATTCAAATTACTCAATGTAAAGTCAGGTAGCTAGCAATTATAAAGCTGTAGTATTGTTCTTGGGGATTTTAGCTTATGATGGTTGAAACTGAGGAAAGGAATGGTTTTGAATCATGGAAAGACTACTGGAAGTAGAGACAGAAAGCTTAATTTTGTTTCTGCCGCTCACTTGCTATATGACCTTGGGCAAGTTAATTGACCTTTCTGAACCTTGTGTTTCTTCTTATTGGTGAAATGTCAGATATGTGCCATCTTTACCGTCCTCATAAGAAGTTCTGAGACTCAAACATAACAAGTGAAAGTGTGTTAAAAAACTGTCTAAATGCTAGAGTAATTGGGGTTGTAAGACAATGGAGGAAGAGGAGAAGGGAGACTCTCCTAACTCTTCATAGTCGTTGCTTTATTTGAAGTTGAATTGAGAATGGGAATAATGGAACTTACTTTGTATATTTGTATTGTAATTATTATATTCCTAAGGCTGTTAATCAGTTAATTTTTAATTTTTTATCTTTATATGATAAATATCCAGACTAGGTTAACCTGTTATCTTAATCTATGCAAAATTTATCAATATTCAAATAATGTTCAAAACATATTTGCCATGTGTTGTAGGGAAGCTGATTCTCCCCCCACGTCCCCCACCCCTGGAATGTCTCAGAAGTTAACCACCTAAAAGGGGTGACTAGTCTTAAGTTTATTGATAGTACTAAGGTATTACACAAAATTACCTTATTTAATACTAGCATCAATCATTTAAAGCAATGTTATTGTTTCTATATTACAGAAAAAAAAATAACTTACTAGGTCACACAGCTAATAAGTGTCAGAGCTGATATTTGAAGCTGATATGTCAGGTTCCAAAGCCCAGGCTCTTCCCTTTATATAGATGTGTGTATTCCAGTGTCATGAAATGCCTGTCTGTTATCATTAAATAAAATAGTGTAGAATTAAGCAAGGTCAGTGGATACATAACTCAGTTGTATTTCATATCCCATAATGAACAGATGGAAAATGAAACAAAAATCTGTGCCATTTTCAGTTACATCAGAGAACACCAAGTATTTTCTTGGAGGTTTAAAATATCAGGTGTTTTTGTTTTGTTTTGTTTTGTTTTTTGCACTGTTTTTGGTCAGTATTAAGTAATTTACTGTTTTACATCAATTTGCTTTGTAGTTGATGCTGATGTGACAGTAATAGGTTCTGGTCCCGGAGGATATGTTGCTGCTATTAAAGCTGCCCAGTTAGGCTTCAAGGTAAGCTGTAGACTAAAATTCGGATGTTGATTCATTTTTATTTGGAAAGAGTCGATCATATTCACAAAATACTTTGTAGTTAGATAAGAACAGTAAATAATTTCTTAAGTCTATAAATTATATTTAAGGCTGAGACTAATGAAGACAGGTTCATTTAGTTGTAGTAGTCTCATGAAATGGAAAATGAAGTCATTATTTTTATTCTTCCCCAATACTTTTCATTTTGTCTTCTGATCACACTTTGGAAGATAGATAAATAGAGCTAAAAGCATGTATTTGGTAATGTTAAACAAACAAAAAAATCTCTTAAAATAATTCACTTTTGGGTTAGCCTGAGTTTGGTATTCAAATGATAAATTATTTCATTTGTGATATATTTCATTTTCACAAACACAGCTTGAGTAGCTTGTTTTGTAGAAGAACTCAGATACATTTAGAATTTTAGTTAACTGAAACATTGCAACTTATATGCAGTTAATGTTTTCTTTGGTTATAGACAGTCTGCGTTGAGAAAAACGAAACACTTGGTGGAACATGCTTGAATGTTGGTTGTATTCCTTCTAAGGTGAGCATACATTTTGTACAGTGCAGAGGTGTTTTCATTGGCCACCAGCTAGAAGGATGTATTGAGACTAGACTATTAGACTTATACAGTTATTATAAAATAAAACAACCCATGGATGATAAACACGTTTTTCCTCTGGGAAACGTAGAGTGCTGTCACCAATGTGCTGTACTTTCCTGAAAGCGCTCCCTTGTTTCAGGATGCCTAGCAGCCTTTCCATTCAACCAGACTCTGATGTTACATTTTTTTTTTTCTCTTTGCCTTTCCTTTACCAATGAAACAGATAATAGGCATTAAATTCTTTTAGGTACTTTATTTAGTAAACATGACTGCCTTTTTCACTTGCTACCCTGTGAAGTATGTACTTAAAAAAGTAAAGATGTTTTGTTTTTCATTCTTATTTGTTGGATGTTTTTTATGTCGTCATTGTTTGTCTTAGATTAATTGTATAAGAACAGAAACTGAATTGGCGTATTCCTAGGTACTGTTCCATGTACAGAATGTCATTTCCTAAGTGGTTTTTTTTGAAGATTTTATTGGGGAATTGGGGGAGGGGAACAGTGTTGGGGAATCGGGGAAGGGGAGCAGACAAGTTGCTGTTCTTTGGTTCTTCAGTCTAGTTGTGGAGGACGCCGCTTCACTGGCCCATGTTGGTATTATCATTGCGCTCTTCCCGGGTGAGGCAGATTGGTCACTGGCCTCTGGACGGCCGCTCACAGCGGCTCTTGGCAGCTCACACTGGCTGCTGGCCACACATGGTAGCTTATGGCAACCCACTGCAGCAGGGGCTGCAGCCTACGCTGTCCCCGGCGGACTCACAGCATCCCAGCTCCAGGTCGAGCTGTTGTTCACCATCTTAGCTGTAGAGGGCAGTGTAACTGGCCCTTATGTGGGATCCGAACCGGGGCCCTGCTGCACAGAGCTGGCGTCCCAAGCCAACTCTTAACCAGCGCGCCACTCGGCCGGCCCTCCTAAGTGTTTTTTTATTGTCTATAGTCTGCTTTTGAACATTTGATAATTTTGTCTTATTTCCTTTAGGCTTTATTAAATAACTCTCATTATTACCACATGGCCCATGGAAAAGATTTTGCATCTAGGGGAATTGAAAGTAAGTATACTTTCCATACTAGTGATATTACCAGCCATACTTGACTTTCCTGGCTAAAGATTTAGTGTACCTTGATGAATGTAATATATGTTTAGTGAGGGAAGAGTAAGAAAAAGATCTTAAAAATGTAGAGATTTAATTAAAAAAGAAAGCTTAATTCAGATTTCTACCATGACATCTTCTGTTCCTTTGTCAACGTGTGTGTGTGTGGTCAGTTTCATTTTCCTGAAACCTGGAGATGGCTGGGGCTGCTAGATTCCTGAGTGCTGTGGGCAGATGATGAAGGAAAGACGGTCTGCCTAAAGTGGTGATAGTGGAAAGAGCAGAGGAGAGAGGGAGGAACTCTGCATAGTGGGGAAAGGACATTTCATAACATTTTCATTTGATACGTCTTGTTTCCTGCCATTTCTTTTGGACTGTTTTCATCCTTTCTCTCCAGTTATTGTTGTTGACAGATATACCCCAAAAGGGTAGTCTGTTCTAGGGAAGGCTGAAACACACCGTGGGGAGCTGTATTTTCCTTCATTTGTTTCTTTTAGCAGTAGGTGTCTGAAAGAATGGGCTGTAGTGTAGGCAGTCCAGTGAGTGTACAAGTGCTATATACACACTAAAGCAAATGTTGTGTTAAACTAGATGAAAAGTAGAATCAAAACCCACTTTCCTTACCCATTAAGGAAAGAAGAGACAGGGTTAGTCAAGAGACCTGCGTTGCAGGCAGGGTTTCCTGTTCTCGCTCTGACTTCAGGTAAATCAGAGCCCTCAGGTTCTTGGCTTCTTCATCGCTAAGATACGAGTTGGTTGCATGTGCTGATTTCAAAGATATCCGTTCTTCTGAAGTTCTGTGAGTTGCGTTTCTTTATCTTCTTATATTGTAGCTTCAGAGTTCTCTTCTGAGGTAAATGAGCGATTAAAATCTAGTTGATTAAATTCGTATATTAAGCTTCTGTATTTGAAATTTTCTCGTGTGTATTTTTATTACTTTTTGTTTCATGAAATTTAGCAGTTCCTTTTTTTTTTTAAATGTCAGGCTGTGTTTTACTTTGTCATTTCTACTTAAATCTCTTCCAGACTTATGATCATCATAAGGTGTTTGGAGACTATGTTGTTATGATGGGATATCGTGTTTTATTTCGGACTGCATTTTCCCCAGAGGTGGATTTTTTATAGAGTTCGATAGGTTAAGTTACTGCGATGTGAACTGTTGGTCTTTTGCCAGCTAGGAATCTTATATCAGTTATTAAATTTAAAAATGTTAATACTGCCATATGTACCGTTCTGGAAGCATTAGGCAGTAATTTTCCAGACTGAAAAATACCATGCATTGCTTCAAGAATTTAGCTAAGTACTAAAGATTTATTTAATACATGACAGTGTCTGAAGTTCGCTTGAATTTAGAGAAGATGATGGAGCAGAAGAGCACTGCAGTAAAAGCTTTAACAGGTGGAATTGCCCACTTATTCAAACAAAATAAGGTCAGTGTGTTTAATGTTCAGGTTATTGCTTTCTTTTATAGACACATTAAACATAGCTTTATGTTGACAGAGTGATGTTTTTAGAACTTGGCTGCTGGGGGATATTTATTTAATTAAACCAGTATACTAACTTGAAGTAGCTTTTCCTAACATATATAACACATTTTTTGCTGCTACATATGTAGCATTATTAAGTAAGGGCACTTTGTATTAGATATATTATTTAATAGTGTAGTTTTTTCCTATTAATCATGTTTGTTTATCAAAAATTATTATAAACTTTATGAATTTATAAATATTTCTTTATAAAGGTTGTTCATGTAAATGGATATGGAAAGATAACTGGCAAAAATCAGGTCACCGCTACAAAAGCCGATGGCAGCACTCAAGTTATCGACACAAAGAATATTCTTATAGCTACAGGTTCAGAAGTTACTCCTTTTCCTGGAATCACGGTATTTATGCTTTTTACAACTGTCAAAACCTTTCTTCAGAAATACATTTTATAAACCACTGTACTCCTGCTATTTATGAACTTTGAATGAGAGATTTTCTGACCAAAAAAACTATATATTGACAGTCATTCAGCTTTGGGAAGTTGCTTTTGTCTTTATTCTGCAGTGATTTTGACCAGAAATAGAACACTTTACATTAAGATATATTTTAATCCAACGTGAAGTTAAAATTGACTGTTTTGTTTTGAAATGCTAAGTGATAAAAATTTAAATGAACATTTTTAATGGGATTTGATAAAATTGAGTATATAGATAGAAGTTATAGATACCTGAAAACAAATAAATGACTTAGTATTTTTAATGATTAATATAATATTTTTAATGATTGTTTTTTTAATTATTATTATAGATTGATGAAGATACAGTAGTGTCATCTACAGGTGCTTTATCTTTAAAAAAAGTTCCAGAAAAGATGGTTGTCATTGGTGCAGGAGTAATAGGTGTAGAATTGGTAAGTATTTTCTGTCTGTTATTATTTCCATGGAGTTCCATTTGACTTAATGGTCCCCATTTGATTCTTTGTGTAATGTCACAGGCAGATTGGCATTGAGTTTTGCTTAAATACTTCCAGTGGTAAAGAGTTCTCAAGACAATCTATGTAGTCATTAGAACATTCTCTTTAATTTGAAATCTGTTTTCCTGTATCTTCCACCCTTCTTGTTCCCTAGAACTGGACTAATTTTTAAAAAACCTTGACAGCCCTTCAGCTATTTAAATCTGACAGCCCTTCAGGCAGGCCCTTCAACATTTCAGAAGGCAGCTCTCATTCTAAGCAAATTGTATTTCGATAAAGTCCATGACTGACATGATCTGATTCTTCCCTTCCCTTCCTCTCCATCTTCATCTCATTCCCTCTTAACTTACCTATGAGAAATGTCAAACTGTCTGCAGTTTTCTCCATACCCTTATTTCAAACCTCCTTCCTGCCTTGTTCTTCCTTGCCCATCTGGCAACTTGCCTGTGTTTCCAGTGATCTCTCTTCCCTCTATTTTAGTTATCCTTTCTCAGGCTGGTTTTTTTTTTTACCTTGTAATCACCAAGAATTGCTCTATTTCTGAAATCACAAATTTAGACATTTTATTCTCTAATCATAACCTCTTTTCTTCTCTTACTCAGTAAACAGGTTCTTTAACTTTATCACGTTTTCTAGTCATAGATCCCTCTTCGTTTTTGCTGTCTGCCCTTTTCCTGCCTTGACTACTTCCCAGATCACCTTAGATTCCATTTCTTCACTTGAACCACTCTCTCACAGGTGTACTTATGTCCCTTGCTTTGCTGTCAAACCTGCTTGGCAAAACTCTGGTCCCAGTTGAATTCAGCTGTCTGCCTTTTTTATGCTATCTGCAGGCTATCGCCTACGCGCACCCTGCAGATTAATGCCCATGTAAATTCTTGGTCATAAATCTCAGCGGGAACCTCAGCCTTGCTGGCAGTCCCAGGATTGCCCTCGCTGGCACTCTCCTGGTGTCTGCAGTGGCTCTTTCATTTCCCACTTCTCTCAAATCTCTGCCAATACACTGTCTTCTGCTGCCTGCAGATGACCTTGTCTCCGAAATATAAAAGAAACCATCAGATGAAAACACCCTCAACTTGGTGCCCCAGACTGGAAAATATTTTTGCCTTTTGTTATACCTGTTCTCTTGATCGTCTCTCCCATAACTGGAAATGCTATTTTCCCTAAGACAGAGCCCTTCACCTCTGCTTGGTAGTGCATCCTCTGCCTTCTCTAGGACTTGGCTTTGTGATTTCTATTTTTGTCTTTTTTAGTCTTCAGCTCTCCCCTACTTCTGCTTCCTTCTCATTTACATTGAAACATGCCTCTCTGTGGGCACCTGTGTGCCACTCATGAAGCTCAGATGCAGTTGCACTCAGACACAGGCCATTATACATAAGCCTTGTGTTGATCCCACGTCCTTCTTCAGTTACCAATTTCCCTCTCACCTTTTCACAACCAAACTTCTTGGAAGAGTTGTCTACACTCTTTCATCAGCTCCCACTCACTCCTCATTTCATGGCTTCATGCGCCACCAAATTGCTCTTGACAGGACATGACTGAATTTATTACTTACTTAGACCAGTAGATTTTTTTTTCACTGCTGTATTTGGTAGCAGTCAGCATTGTTGATTTTCTTGCCTTTGACACTCTTGCTTGTCTGATTCCGTACTCTGTCGGTTTTCTGTCTTCCCTGTGGGCTGACTTCTCTATCTTGTGTGCAGGTTCCCCTTTCTCAGCCTTCCCTCGAATTGTTAGTGTTACTCTGGGGTCTGCCTCAGGGTTCCATCCCAGACCCTTTTCTTCTTTTCAGAGAAGATTCTCTTCATTCCTGTCTGTTACTTAACGGCTTGTATTGGGTTGTCGGAAAAGTCATGACGCATTTTGCAACGAAAAACAGAAAAAATATGTCATGACTTTTCCGACAACCCAATAAATATTTCAGCCTAATCCTTTTTCATTATGTCTAAACATTTATATCTGAATGCCTTCTGTAATTTTTTTTTAAGTTTCCTTTTTTTTATGTTACATGTCTCAGCTCTAGGTTTTTGTTTTGAGGTTAACATTAGGTTTATGTAAAAAAAAAATGTTTCATGCATAGATTAGTTCTTTTCCTTCTGACTGCATCTTATTCTCATTCACCTGTGCAAATTCAGTCCTTTTTCCCTCTTCTTTCATGTTTTTGTTGTTACACGTTAACCCTTATTATTCTGGGTATTCATGTCCAAATTGCAGAAGTTCTAGTTTTTTTTTTTAAAAGTTTTTTTTCCTTTAATCTTTAATGATTAAATGTTTAATACCCTGTTCTGAAATAGAGTTGCAGTTTCCTGCTTCAGTCTGTTATCTTACTCAAAGTTTTGTATACTTTTGTCTTTTTGTTTCAGGTAGAAGAGCTTAAACTTTTCTTATAATGCAGATCTTTTGGTGGTAAATTCCCTCAGCTTTTGTTTGTCTGGAATAATCTTTACTTCTCCATATCTAAAGGATAACTGCTGGATATATTATTCTTGGCTGAGGGTTTCTTTCTTTCAATGTTTTGAATATTTCGATCTACTCTTTCCTGGCTTATTGTAAGGTTTCTGTTGAAAAATCCAGTAATAAGCTAATGTGGTTTCCTTTGTAGGTTGCAGTGTATTTTTTCCCTGGCTGCCTTGAGAATTCTTTCTTTGTCATTAACTTTTGATATAATGTCTCTTGGAGAAGGTCCTTTTGCATTGAAATAATTAGGTATTCTGTTAGCTTCTTGAATTTGTGAGTCTAGCTCTTCCCATAGGTTTGGGAAGTCCTCATTGATTATTTGTTTGAACAGGCTCTGTTCCCTTCGCCCTTTCTTCTTCTGTTATACCCATTATTCGTATGTTGCTCTTTTAAATGGAGTCAGATAGTTTTCATAGTGTTGTTTCATATTTTTTTTTACTTTATTTTTTTAAACTCTCACTTCTCTCTCTCCTTCCACCTGAGTCATTTCTAGATTTCTGTCTTCGAGCTCATTATTTCTCTCTTGCATTTGGTATGTTCTGTTTCTAATGATGTGATCCATTCTTCATCTTATTCATTGAGTTCTTCAGCTTCAGATTTTCTGTTTGGTTCTTTTTTTATAGTTTCATTTCTTTGGTTAGTTACTACTTTTGTTCGTTGATTTTATTCCTGAGCTTATTGAAGTGTCCCTGTTTTGTATCTCACTGAGTGTTTTCATAATTGCAATCTTGAATTCTGTCATTTAAATCACAAACTTCCATGTCTTAACATTTGGTTTCTGGAGACTTCATTTTCTTTCTGAGCCACTTGTTACTTTGGTTATTCATAGTACTTGATAGATTGTTTTTCTGCCTGGGAATTTGTTTTTCTGCCTGGGAATTTGAGGTAGTGAACTCGTCTAAGTATTGTTTTGCTCTCAACAATTCAGGCTAAGTAGAGGTCTTTCTTTTCTCCAGTAGGTGGTGCTATAGCTCAAGTTTTTATTTTCTCTTAATCTGCACTACTGACACCTCTGGGATCTCAGTGGGTTGGTGTAGCCTGTCTAGGAAAATGTCCTGTATTCCCCGTGGAGTTGGGCATCCCCTCTGTGTCGCCTGGGTGTTAAGAGTACCATCCTCATGATAGGATGTGGCTATGATGGGGCTCTAGGCCTGTGAGTTCCCTGCACTGGCTCCTTATAACCAGAGGCTGCCAGCTATGCTGTGCTGAGGTGTCTCCACTGCCTCTACCATGTTCCACTGTGACAGGGAGGGGTGTGTGGGGGAAGGCGGGTTTGCAAATCTGCTGTTTTGCTTTGATACTAATGGTGGCTGCTAGTCCATTGCTGCCACACCGCTGTACTGCATTTCTGCTCTTGTCACCAGGTTTAACTGCAGTGGGTGCTGGCCACTCAAGCCAGAATGTTGCTTCTGCCCTTCTGGCTCTCCTGGCTGCCGTGTTAGGGCTGTAGCCAGACTCCCTCCCCGCTATTGAGTCAGCTGGGGCTGCGGCAGGTGCTAGTCTGTCTGTGGGCCCTTCTCTGTTTTATCCCCATCCTGCCTCCATGCTTGTCCGATACACCCACCTTCAGATGTGTCAATGCATGGATCTCTCAGACACGTTTGTGTGTTGAGCAGGGAATCCTTTGTTGAATTAATTGTCCAATTTGTAACTTTAAAGGGAAAAACCAAGAGGTCTTATCACTCCATATACTGACGTCACTTTTTGTGTTCTTAGTAATATCTTTTGAAGAGGAGTTTTTAATTTTGATGAAGTTTATATGCGTTTTTTCCTTCATTGTGTATTTCGCTTTTGGTGTTGTAGCTAAGAAACCTTTGCATAACTCAAGGTTATGAAGATTCTCTCTTATGTTTTCTTCTAGAAGGTTCTTCTAGTTTTGTGTTTTAAATTTAGGTCCATGATCCATTTTGAGTTAATTTTTGCTTATGCTTCTTACTTATGTTCTCTTGCCTATTTCACATATAAGTAAGTATTCAGAAGTTATAATTGTTAAAATATTGTTTAAAAAGCCAGCATTCAGTTTAAATTACAATTTGAATGGAAAAGTAAACATTTCTTTGTTGAGAAAATAAAATAAGCCAGTTTAATATTTTGCAAACGTCAGTAATGAGTAGCAGTAAGAGGCCGCTTCTTCCCACTCAGGACCTTCCTTCCCACTTGTTCCTCTCCTTCTGGACCAGTTTCCTTTGTTGTTCATTCCCTCCCTTCCAGTCTGTGTGCAGATGTCACTCCCTGGAAGGCCTTCCCCAACCATGCTATTCAAAGTTCCAATTCTTTTCCTTCCAGTAGTCTTGGCTCTACTTCCTGCTTTATTTTTCTCATAGCACTTTACCATCCTCTTCACTTATTTGTCTGTCTCCTCTACCAGGATATAAGGTTCCTGAGGGCAGTGTTATGTTCACAGATGCATGCCTGGGCTCTAAAATGGTGCCTAGTAGAGAGCAGGTGCTCAGTAAATGTTGAATGAATGAGTGAATTTGTGAAGTTATACATATTTACCACGGTGTTAATTTTAAACCTCGGAGCTTCTAATAGGAACATATTAACAAAAGAAAATATCTTACAATAAATTATTTAATTCAGTAAACATTTGCTATAGAAACCTTTTATTTTCATAATTTTTTTAAATTATTATTTTCAGGGTTCAGTTTGGCAAAGACTTGGTGCAGATGTGACAGCAGTTGAGTTTTTGGGTCATGTTGGGGGAATTGGAATTGATATGGAGATATCTAAAAACTTTCAGCGCATCCTTCAAAAACAAGGATTTAAATTTAAATTGAATACAAAAGTTACTGGTGCTACCAAGAAGTCAGATGGAAAAATTGATGTTTCGTAAGTATGCTACATTTGTTTTATAATATCC
>NW_017732005.1:587659-600682 GCF_001890085.2 Hipposideros armiger | reverse complement strand
TATGTATATATGTGTTTAACAGTTATTCACTGTTCATTGTCTAGTATTGAAGCTGCTTCTGGTGGTAAAGCTGAAGTTATCACTTGTGATGTACTCTTGGTTTGCATTGGCCGACGACCTTTCACTCAGAATTTGGGACTAGAAGACCTTGGCATTGACTTAGATCCTAGAGGTAGAATTCCAGTCAATACCAGATTCCAAACTAAAATTCCAAAGTAAGTTGCATTTTCAATATTTAAAGTTTATGTCAAATGCTATTTTGAAAATAAGACTTTTGACATGTTTAAAAAATGCATTGGCTTTGGGGAAGAGTAGTAAATTAATGTTAAAGCAAAAATTCTTAATTGAATTTTTTTCATTACCCAAAGATTAGAACCCAAACTCAGATAATCGAAGAGCTGTGTTTAATATATTTTTTGTGACTTAACAACTCGCAGTTTATAATTTTGTTAACATGGCACAACTGAAGGTGAAGACCTGGTTTCAGAGGCTCACTGTGTTTCTTTTGATCTCTGTGGTAGTATCTATGCTATTGGTGACGTGGTTGCGGGTCCTATGCTGGCTCACAAAGCAGAGGATGAAGGCATCATCTGTGTTGAAGGAATGGCTGGTGGTGCCGTGCACATTGACTACAACTGTGTACCGTCGGTGATATACACACACCCGGAAGTTGCCTGGGTTGGCAAATCAGAGGAGCAGTTGAAAGAAGAGGTAATCCTGAGCAAGGGGAGTTGCACTCCAGTGTGTGAATTGAGTTAATGACACTGGTAGCTGAGGATTGTTTGATTATTGCATTAATGCATTTTAATAACTATGTGGAACATTATAGTCTAGTATATATTTTTTTCCTGTAGTATTACAAAGGAGATCATCCACTTGCCTGTATTCAAAACTAGTAATTCCAGAGCTTTTCTTTTTGGCTTTGAAATATACACAGACCAAAATTTGCATTTGCTTGTGTTTTTTTACCCAAAATATATTTCATTAACAAGCCTTTTGGTCTTTCCTTCTTTATGTTCTGTGAAGAATTCCCTTCTTGGGATTTATTTTCTGGACAAATGGTAGATTTCACCAATGGCAAATGAAGGTTTTCAGAGTTTACCTAGGTTCTCATTTTCTGTCTCACAGGGTATTGAGTACAAAATTGGGAAATTCCCATTTGCTGCAAACAGCAGAGCTAAGACAAATGCTGACACAGACGGCATGGTGAAGATTCTTGGGCAGAAATCAACGGATAGAGTATTGGGAGCACATATTCTGGGACCAGTGAGTACTGTAAAAGAACCAGAAACCCCGTTAGGATTTCTGGAAAATATTGCTATTTAGTAGGTTTATTTAAAACCACCTGGTGTTTCCATCCTGAGGTTATTATTTACCAGTAAAGTCTGAATATGGCCTCTGGGTGCATTTCTAGCAAGGAAGGAACCAGCAGCACTCTCAGTCATGCCCATGTTGTCTACTTGCCACACGGCAACTGTGATCGTCCCTTTAAAACACGCACCATGTGCCTGCTTCAAACTCTCCAATGGTTATTGCACCTGCAGACTTACATACAAGGCCCCTCTATATCTAGTCCTGCCTGCCTTTCTGACCTCATCTCTTTCCACTCCTCCCTTTTATTAAAGAATTCCCTGCCTCATGGGCCTTCTCTCAATTTCATAGCAGGTCAGACTTTTTCCCACTTTAGAACCTTTGTGCTTGTAGTCATACCCTTTGCTTAGAATGCTCTGCCTTCAGATCTCTGCATGAGTGGCTCCTGTGTTCCTCAGGTCAGCTCAAGTGTTACCTTCCAAGAGAAGCCTGTCCTACCACTGAATCTGCAGCATGCCTTCCCTTGAGGTATCTGCTGTAGCAGTAATGAACATTTGAGTGTTGACTCTGTGTGGTCGGCATGACTATTCCCATTTTTGAGGAGAATAAATGGAATCAAGCACACCGAGTCTGAGGGGTAGACTTTAAATCCAGGCCATCTAAGCTCTTAACTTCTGTGCCACCTTTTCTGCCAAGTGTTTCCTGGCTGGAGGCAGTTAGTTAACGGCTCTTACAATTAATCTGTCCCATTAGTGTGTAGTTGTTTTTGCCATGGAGACACAATTACTTCTTGGTTTATTATTTTAAAGGGTGCTGGTGAAATGGTAAATGAAGCTGCTCTTGCTTTGGAATATGGGGCATCCTGTGAAGATATAGCTCGAGTCTGTCATGCACATCCGGTAACTATTAACAACACAACAGAATTAATCGCTACCTAAATTTTCTTTTGATCCACAAATACTTGATTTTTAATTTTTAATTATTTCCTTTGCAGACCTTATCAGAAGCTTTTAGAGAAGCAAACCTGGCTGCATCATTTGGCAAACCAATCAACTTTTAAATTAGAAGATTACATATATTTTTTCTGAAATCTCCTGGGAGCTTTTGTAGAGGTCACATTTCTGAACAGGAAATGCTCACAGCTCACAGAATTTCTAGGACTGAATTATGAAACTTTTGGAAGGTATTTAATAGGTTTGGACTGAATGGAATAATCTCATATCTATATTTTAAATACATTTTATTTCAGTACATTAATATTGCAAAGAAAAAAAGCTACTTATAGTAGTAGCCTGGAAAATTTTTTTTCAACACACATTTCCATGCTGTTTATGAAAGGTTCAACTTCACTGAATTTATGTTAAGTAGCTTTGATCTGATACAGTAAAGTTGCATTTACTACGTGGATGGAACTGGAGTATGGAATGTGAACAGCTGTATTTGAAGCAAGGCGATCAAGTTCTTTTAAACTTGGTTTTCATATTGGAAACAAGTCAGTCATTAGAATAAGATTAAAATATGTGTAAACTCATGTAAATAAAAAAATGATAGTCTCTCATTTGTTTTATTTAATCCCCAAATTCTTGCAGTTTAGCAGTAGAATTTATGTGTTTAGATTTTTAAGGTACCATTGATGTTTATAGTCTGGAGTATAAAATTAACCAAGTTAAGGAGGTATATCTATAAAATTCAAATATTAAGTGGTGACTCAAATATATTACAGTAGGAAATGAAGATCTGAAAATAAACATTTCTTAAATATTCATTTATTGGCTATTCTGAGTGGATTATCAAAATGGTCCAAATTCTTATTTATGACTGCCTCTTGTGTGTGTTCTTAACTACTATTATTGCTTTTATAAGCCTGGATGTATCTTTTCTGCACACTGTAGAACAGTATTAAGTTACTTAAAAGGTCATCACCGTTTCACCTGTTTCAGTGATCACAAAATGTTTAGCGTATACTTTTGGAGAAACAATGTAAGGGAATCTTTACTGTTGTCTTTTTCTGTGTGGATTTCCATTGTGTCCTTGGCTGGATAAATGATTGTTCCTTTAAAGAGTGCTTTATGTATTTACTGGTAAATATTTAATAAGATGGCCATTTCTTGAAATACTTAAAGTGTTAAATGACAAATAGGTTTTTACATATACTTCAATTTAAGAATGATTTCAGATTAAGTAGTTCTCAAATCTGAGATAGCATAAATTTAAAGAGAAAAATAAACTACCTTAAAGTACTAGAAATATGCAAACTAGAGATTCACTTGATTGCAATTTAGAGGTTAAACTAGTCTTTAAAGTTTGGAGCATGTAATTTATCAGCAGAAAGCTGTATGGAATGGATACCATCAATCATAACTAAAAGGAAAATCTTTAGTAGTCTTCAGGTTTTAATTGCATTTATATGGGTCACATTTTCCTTTTTCTTAATATGTCCAGTGGTCCTGGATTATATTATCATTATGAATGATACATTATAAAGACTCGATCCTGTTTCATATCTCTGAAAAATAGTTAATTTTTGTTTTTAGTAGGCAGTAAACTTGGCTGATCTCCAATTCCAAACGTTTGTCATCTTTTGTCGAGGGGCAGCAGTTGAAACCTCTGCTCAGTTTAGCTTTACCCGGGCTGCCCTGTGCATATATAGTTCACTGGTCAACCAGAGATTGAGCAAAGTTGGGGGGGGGCCTCTCCTTTCTGGGGTTCCCTCCCTCATATTTCAGTTGCTGTGGTTGTTCTAAACTCTCCTCTGATTCCTTAACCAGTAAATAAAACTTGGCTACTGCCTACGTGGCCACTTACTGGGATCTTCCCTCAAGTGAAAATTGTTAAAAATGGGAATTTCAGACAGTGCTGATCTTGAGTGTCAACTGCCTTCTACCTTCAGCCTGCTTCTAGCTATTCTCCAGTATATTTAGGGGGGAAATAATTTTGTTCCGAGTTGGCCGTTACCAGCAGGAGGGTTGG
Source organism: Hipposideros armiger (assembly GCF_001890085.2). Classification (NCBI taxonomy): domain Eukaryota; kingdom Metazoa; phylum Chordata; class Mammalia; order Chiroptera; family Hipposideridae; genus Hipposideros; species Hipposideros armiger. Next base: position 596,401 of record NW_017732005.1, on the reverse strand, counting down.
TCTGAATGTGCCAGTTCACCATTACTGGAAATGAACTCTGCATCTTTAAATTCTGAAATCCCAGTATTCTGTGAAGTGCTAGTTTATTTAAACATGAAACATGTCCCCTACTCTAGGGAAGAGTTTCTAATTAGGGAACAGTGAAATATATGAAGTCCAGCTATAGAGACAGAAAATAAGTTAAATCCAACTTTAAGGGTTCTCATTCAATATGCAAATGCAGATTTACCTGGGTGGGAATGAATTCCTAGGTATAAAATTGTAAATGTTCACTTAACTAAATTCTTAATATTTTCTTGGCTTATGAAAAGGAGGGCAAAGTTCATTAAGTTGATTAGTAATTTCAAAGTGAGATCTTTAGCTGAAAAGCAATGGTGAGTAGTGAAGGTTTCTACTTATATACTTAGCGGGAAAAGACTTAGTTGCTCTAGTAGATGATGAGCTATGACCACTTGGTTTAACAGTTCTAGACTCCACCTAAATAAAAATGACAAATCATTGCCTTGAACCAGAGGGAAGTTGCCTTATTGTTTAAATCACAGCTGTTTACATAACTTTTGTTCAGGCCCAGCTTCAGATACAGCTGCGTTGGGTGTGTGGGTGGTTGTGAAACGGGAATGTGTGAGAAAAGCACTGGCCTGGCCTGGTATCCAGCTAGCTCAGCTATAAAATTGACACAGGCTTGGCAGTTGTATTCCAGCTATTTTCTTTAGCCTGTAGAGTAAGTGATTGTTATTGCTTTGGCCTCACCTACAACCTTAGCAGAGAATCTTTAGTTGGTGAAATTAAATATAATATGAAAGCTGAGAAATTACAGCAGTGTTCTGAACTTTGAGTAGCATTGCTCAGTTGGCAGGAGCAACGTCGAAACTGGACCGATTTAATTTTAACCTTCCCCTTGGCAACCCTGGCCCTATTCTGGTGGTAATACTTAAAAGCCACAATTTTCTAAAAAGTGCTTTTTGTTCTCTGTCCTAGAGTAAGGAATGCTGATGGGATTTGTGGAGATTAGAGCAACTGAGCAGGCACCGAAGTGGTGATCTTTACCTTATCCAAAAATGATTGGGAAGTGATTTGGGGGTAGATTTGTGGAGGATATTGATCTAGCAAACAGAAGAGTAATAGCTTGTTTATAGACATAACAGAAATTAGGGTCTCCCTGGAGGCAGTCAACTTGTTTATAAATCTGTCTTTACAGTGAAAATCACATTCTTCGTTAAAGGGATTCATGAACACTAAGTCAGTAAAAGTAATTTAAGAATACTAAATTATATTTATACAAAAGCACTGTACTTTATTCAACTCCATACAAAACGTGGTGATTAAAAACATTAAATAGGCAATGAGTTTTACTCTGAAGATTATTGTCAGTTTAAAAAATGTAGCTGTCTTACTTTGGTCACTCAGCCATTCTACAGCCCTTCCTCCTGTTACAAGCAGGTGCTATAAACAGCAACTTTCTGGCTTATATCCTTTAGGAGCGAGCGGACTTCTCCTTCCAGTCTTACTAATTCTTGAGCTTTATCTTCTAAATATTTTTGATTGTCCTCATATTTTCTTTCTAAATCTGTGGGAGATAAAAAGAAAAAGCTTGAGCAATTTATACTATGATGATCTCAAAATCTAACACTGATTCTCTTTGCTTATAAGGCTTTTTAAAGTGTCTGAGACAAAGTGTGTAGATTTTCACCCTTTAAATAAAACAAACTCTCGATATATTTATTTTAAAATTCTTTATGAAAGCGTGAACCTATGTGAGAAGACCTACCTTTCAGGAGCTGTAGCTTGCTGTTGGCTTGAGCCAAAAGTGTTTTTGCTTCATTTTGTAGCATTTCAGCTTTCCTTCTGGCATCAGCTGACTCTTCAGTTTTTTTGGCAATTAAATTTTCTACTTTCTTATACTTTTCATCAAGTTCACCATCCAGAGTCTGTATTCCACATGTAGACACAAAGAGATGATAATGTGAGTGTCAGTAATTACAGCGGAGAGCAGCACATAGTATGACGACAAGCTTGGATCACCAGTACAGCAAGCATTCTGGATTAGGGCCACCGTCAGGGAACCCACACTTCAAGCTATTCAAATGGGAGGTCACTGAAAACATGATCTCGAAACAGAATTACATACAACTTTAAGATGATTTTTACAAACAAGATTTCAGACACTTTGGAGTTGTAACAGGTCTTAAGGTTAAGCCCGCTTTCTCTGTTAATTAGCACATTTCTGTGGAGAAATTGATTTTCTCAAAAGCAGCTGTGCTGAGATCCAAATATTTAGACCTCCAAAAAGGCCCATTTTGAAGAAATGGAATGAGGACCATCTGGATTCTTGACTAATTTAGGGTTTGTAGAAACTTGCTATCAGGAACTCAGGGAAAATGCAGATTTAGTGACAAGAAGGGAAAGATTGTAGCGTATGCAGCATGGTTGAGAGGAGAAACGTGTGGGTTTGGAAAGATGCTTACAAGTGATTTCTTTTGAGAAACACCAAACAACAGCCATTGATAATAGGAATTTCATGTCAAGGGGTTTTGTTCCTTTTTATTGCAATCCAATGTCATATTTATGCAAAATGCTCTGTAAGAAGACTACCTGGGAGACTCATGCTCTCAGAACCGCAGGAAACTACAAACCATAGTGGAAAAGACAGACGTGGCAGTGAACTTTTCTTACTATTTTGTTCTCTTCCCAACCCAGAGAGCTAGTCGCCCTTATGTAATGCCCACAAGCCAAAGTAACGTCCAAGAAAAACCTTTACTTCGTCAGTTTATAACTCCATATAAACGAAGTTTATAACTTCATTTAAAAGTTTCAACACGCCCCAAAAGTTTAAAAAGGTTTCTTTGGAGACAAAGCCCATACAAATTTAGAAATTGAATGTGTGTTTCAATGATTACTTGGCTTCTAGTGAATAATTTGGGTCGTGAGAGATTTTTTCTGTAATGAGAGACAAGGGTGGTTATTACATAATGAATGCAGATTGAGAGATGTTAGTTCCTTCCTCCAAGCTGTTCTGTCTTGAACTCAGCTTTTTCTACCTTGTTTTTAAAGCTTCTCCAAATGCCCAGGTCATTCATTACTATACCATAAACATCCTCCTGATAAAATACAGAAACACATGCCCAACATGCTTGCTTTAAGACTTCTACCACTAAGTCAATTTCATTTTCTAAGCTCTCACCCAAGATTGCATTTGAGGGCCTAGGACCTGCTTATTGGATACTTTCATGTCCACTCCCATTCTCTTCCATCTGTGTCTAAAGGCCGCCAATCAGAACAGTCATTCGGGATGTTTCTGAGACTAACCACTGTAGGTCTGCGTCCCTTACCACTTCCAAGGAAGGCAGTGAGGAGACTGGCTGCTCCTTCACCAACGTAGCTGTGAAGTTCAAAGATTTACGCACCTTCTTAACATCGTCGGCACTTTGTTTCACAGTATATACGACTTTTTCAATATATTCTGCCTCCCCAGAGTTTCGGGCAGCCTTCCGCTTGAGTTCGTCCACGTTCCGCTCCAGCTCGCTGATGCGCTGGGAGGCGTTGAACAAGGTTTCCTCAGAAGCTGCCGTTTCAGACTCGATCTATATATAGATCGAAAATATAATGTCAACCATCCAGCACGTGATTAATTTGAGAAATGGTTGGAAGTGCTTGCTATGAACACAAGTGTAGAGGAAGATGTAAAAGTCTGCTGTGCCGTTTTCCTCTCAACCAAAAGTAATAATTAACAAGAAAATACAATTCTAAGAACGCTTATATGAAGTGCCCCAACTTTAAATGCTGTTTGCTACATCTCATATATTAACTTTATTCTTTTGGTACTTCTGGTGATCTAGGCTGAAATTCTCGTAAGATTTCTCTACGTAAGAACCACCCCGACAGTTTGGTGTGTTGAGAAGCGTTTTAAAGATGCCTGTGAACTTTGGCCAATGTTCATAGATAAGCAGATGTCAGAACGGATTTCCACATAAATTTCCCAATTTAATGGGGGTGGAAATATTACAATTTCCAGTTGACTTTAGTTTTTTCTGTCAACTTTAAATGAAACGCTAGTAGTGGAGGTTATGGCACTCCAGAAACTGCCTAGAAAGTTAATTTTAGTGTTTTTAGCTAATTACTGAAGACTTGGAGACCAGAAATATTCTTTAAAACTCCTAAGAGTTACTTATAGGATTGTGAGATGGAGCTATAAGTAAAAGTTTTTCAGGGGGGCAAAAATACCATCTGGGCAACTGGTGAAGATCCCCATTTGATTTCAAATTATAATGAATAAACAGTGAGTTTTTTGTTTTGTTTTAAAAAGCCAAAGTAAGCAGTCGGGCCCATGATGGAAAAACCAGTTTCACTGAGCACTCACTTTTCCTTAATGATCTTCAAGGATGGGTCTGTTGCTACAGAATTAACTCTGAACAACAATATGGCAGTGAAACTAACGGGTCAGTATGGACATGCTAAAATTTGTACTTCAGATCAAATAACTCTTGACCTATAAGCTCACCTATTTACTTAGGAAAAAAATTCTTACAGAGTAGATATAATTTTTAGAAGATGAGTTTTACAGTTTCATTTTTAGATGAATGAATAGTTCTTGACAAGATTTTCATTAGCATATATAGTTTAGTTAGAGGTTCTCTTAGTTTCTTATTACTAACCCAAAACACATCCTGCCCCCCAAGGTCCCTGAGAAACAGAACCACCATTATTCACGTACATCATCAAGCCAAATACCTCACCTGTAGTTGGATTAGTATTTTCTAACTTGCTTCTCAAAACACAGTAACTCAAAAAGTCACAGAAATACATTTCACTAAAATGTTAGCAGCACACTGAGAAATTTGAAAAACCTAGACACAGAAAAATCAAAATAATTAAAGGGTCAGAACTTAGCCTGCTGGGAAACATCATTTTCTAAACTTGGAGAAGTAGCCTGAAGAAAAGCCTTGTATTATGCGTATGCTTTTCCCTTGAAGAAGGGAAAGTGGCTGACGGACTATTGGGCCTCACTTTACTGAAAGCAACAGAATAGGGCAGACAGGTTTGTACCATCAACTAAGGGTAGGAAAAGTAGGTTGAAAAATCATCTACCAGGTTTTAAACATTAAGGGGTTGTTGGCCTGAAAAGGCTGACAGTACTGAGAGCATCTAATTTCAGAGAATATCCTGAGAAGATGGAGAGGCATGGACAAGTCATCAATTTTCTTCACCCACTTTTATAAAAGAAATGAACTTTCCCACAACAGGAAGGAAAAAAATTTTGCTTATACAACTGATTTAAAAAAAATAATAGGACTATGTTTACCTTTTAAATATAAAAGGATTTTTAGAATCAAGCATTTAAATGCATGTGAAAAACTACCTTTGTTAGTGGGGGCCTGTAATATCTGGTAGTTTCTAAGAGTATTTTGCTGATAAACCATTGAGTTTTCCATGCATTCTGAACACAACAGGTTGTTTAGCTGTAAGATCTATTAGGTTCCTCTAGAAAGGAACATGGGAAACAAACATTTTGACCTTTGTGGCTTTCTAGTCCTTTTCAAAACTAGTTAAGTTTTGTGAATGATCACCTCATAAGTCTTGAGACACTCGTCTTGACCATGTAGTTGCTTTTGGGCTGCTTTATAAGTTTTCTAACACTGGACTTCATATTACTGAATAGTCTGTGTGATTCCTTGAAAGAACAGGAAACTTATGTTTTTATCTTAAGCTTTTGTGGGGGTGAAAATGGAAAAGGGATTAATGTTCCAGTATCTTCACAGTCTTTTCTTGAAAACATATTACTCTTAGCTTCTGTGCTAAGGAAGTAGTTCAGATTTATTTAAAAAGGAATCCTTTTGGGGCAGCCGGTTAGCTCAGTTGGTTAGAGCGCAGTGCTTATAACACCAAGGTTGCCAGTTTGATCCCCACACGGGCTACTGAGTTGTGCCCTCCACAACTAGAACGAAACAACTACTCGACTTAAGAGCTGATGGGTCATGGAAAAACACACTGTTCCCCAATAAAATGGATAAATAAATAAAAATAAAAAGGGGCCAGCCGAGTGGTGTGTTGGTTAAGAGGTGGCTTAGGACGCCAGCTCTGAGCAGCAGGGCCCCGGTATGGATTCCACATTACGGCCCGTGACGCTGCGCCCTCTACAGCTAAGATGGTGAACAACAGCTCGACCTGGAGCTGGGCTGCCAAGAGTCGCTGGCAATGGTGTAGGCTGCAGCCCCTGCTGCAGTGGCCTGCCATGAGCTACTGTGAGTGGCTGGCAGCCAGCATGAGCTGCCGTGAGCCGCCGTGAGCGGCTAACCAATGGCCGGCGAGCGACTGTCTCAGCTGGGAAGAGTGCGATGATAATACCAACTTGGGCCAGTGAAGCGACATCCTCCAAAAGTATACTGAAGAACAAAAGGACAGCAACTTTCTGTTCCCCTCCCCCAGTTCCCCAATTAAAATCTTTAAAAAAAAAAAATCCTTTCGTGTTCAGTTGCAAATATTTCATAGATAACTATGAAATGCACTTACTATTCTGTTAGAGGAGTACCTGCGAGTATTTTCTCCCACAGTAATCATGGCTGTAATAGCTTACCGAAGTCAGCAGGTTCTGGGTTCCTTGGATGTCCTCATCTGCTTGTTTAATGGCCTTCTCTGCTGCGACCTGGGCCTTTTCTGCCTCCTGCAGAGCTTCCTTGACCATGTCTGCGGTTACTTTCACATCTGTTGCGCTTTTGCTGAGTAAAAGAATGAGATAATGTACATGAACATGAAAAAAGTACATCCTTACCGAAAAGAATATTTCTTTAAAGAACAGCCTTCCTGAAATGACCCAGAGAGACTCAGAGGTCAGTCACTCTTAGAAATTTCATAGGTTAAAGAAATGCTTTTTTACTCCAGGCTAGATACACAAAACCAGCCCCCTAAATGCCATGTGTCTTCAGATACCTGGCTCTTTTAGCTTCTTCTAACAACATCTCAGCTCTGGCGATGTCAGCAGCACTTTGCTGTAGAATAACCTCCACTTGAGAAAGGCTTTCGACTCGTTCGCGAATATCTTCTGTCAAGTTCTGTAACTGCTCTGGGGTGCTAGGCATTTCCATTTTCAATACTTCATTAGCAACTGCTTCGATGCTATCCAAGTCAGAACTGTCCTCTGTTAAAAGAGGTGATAATCATAGATGAGTCAGTCATTCAGCCACTTACCGGTCATCTACTATGTGGACAGCACGGCAGGGTCACACCAAGACACACTTCTTGTTTAAGAGATTATAGTCTAATTGAGCAGGGAGATGAGACACGCACACATGAGGAAGTAATGCAGACAAGTACTACCGGAATTGGTAGTTGGGAAGTCTTTGTGGAGGATGAGGGACTGATTAGGTTTTGAAGGATAGTAGTATTTGAAAGAAAAAAAGACATCTTTTGGCTAGAGAAACAGTATGGCCAGAGCCTGTTATGTGAAATCGGAGTGGACTGAATGGTTCAGATTGTAGAAGACAATAGAGGCCAGGGTAGAAAGCTAGATCCTACAATGAAAACTTTCAACTGAGCTTGAAAGAATAGCTAGGTAACTACCGTAAATGCAGATGTCAAGAGCTGATCTTCCTTATAAATGATCTGGATTCAGGAAATGGCAGAAGGGGAGAAAGTTCAGTCAGGAGCAACAGAATCAGGACAGCGTATTATCTGTCAGAAGCCAAGGAGTTTCAAGTGTCAAATGTAAAAGGTCAAAACAAAAAATAAAAACAAAACCAAAAAAACCACAGAATGGTTAAGCTTTATATATGTCATTAGTTTCTAAGCTTTTAGTTTAACTGTCAAAGAACATAATAATGGACCCCTGAGGATTTCAGTACTAAGAATCTATCAATGAATAAGGTATCTTCAGCAAATATTGGTAGCTCCCAACTTATTAGCCATTCCCCCCTTTTCCTTGCTAACAGAATACTGATTTTGTTCAGGCACCTACCTCTAAGGTAAGGTAAGCTTACCAGCTCAGAGTTCAGTCCTGATTGTGTGTGTTATGTGCCCTTGAGTTGGCACCAGCTCCTGGCAACCCTATGAATGAGTGTTGCGCACATAAATCCTGACTGGTCTGCCAAATAAAGGCTGTCCCATTCCATTTTCCAGTGACATTTACGTGTGGGCATGGGACTCATTTTTGGCCAGTGAGATTTATGGAGATGACTGCTCAAGGGATTCCGAGGGAGATTTCCTCCCTTTAAAAACAGACACAACAAAGGGACAGGTGGTCTCTTCTTCCACTAGATATTATCGTGTTTTTATGTGAAGTCTGGAACTTTGGCAGCCACCTTGTAACCAGGAGGAGCTAGCCTGAGAACAAAGCTGATATGCTTAATATAGCAGAGCAGAAAGATGAAAAGTACATGGATCCCAGAACCATGGAGCTATCCTACTACTGAATTTCCTGTCATGTGGTACATCTTTTTTATTTAGTCCATTTCAGTTGAGAGTTTTCTGTAACTTGCAGCCAAAACCATCCTACTGATAATACTGACCAGTAATACTTATGAGCTAGACCACAAATTCTAGAGATGTTCTTTCTCTCAAAAAAACAAAATACAGGGCCGGCCGAGTGGCGTGATGGTTAAGAACTGGCTTGGGATGCCAGAGGGCCCCGGTTCGGATCCCACATATGAGGTCCAGTGACACTGCCCTCCACAGCTAAGATGCTGAACAACAGCTCAACCTGGAGCTGGGCTGCCGTGAGTTGCCTGCGACGGCATAGGTTGCAGCCCCTGT
>NW_017732005.1:580368-586899 GCF_001890085.2 Hipposideros armiger | reverse complement strand
AAAAAAAATAACAGAGCTGTCTGAGCATAGGTATAATATCCTGTAAATAACAGGATTTCAAAGTTTTGGGGGCAATGCCAAAATAAGCTCTACTTCAAGTTAAGGTTCTAATGACATTATATGTAATCTAACAAATTTCAAGCTCAGTTATCACAGTATATGATTTGCTCTCTCTTCTTGATTTCCTGCTTGGGTATCACATCAGGTGTGTATCTGCATAAAATCAGAGGTGACTGACATACACATATATGAACTTCTTAAGGAATGGAAACATTTCTTAACGTGGAATTTTTTTAAATTTGGAAATGTTACTTCATTCCCTGCCAGAAATTCAGAAATTGCTTTAATCTAACAATGCAATTTGAATTATGGCCTCTCAAACACTCTTGGTATAAAATAGTTTTACATTCCAAGATAGGAATAAATGTCTAAAAGTAAAATAAAAAATTCCTTACGGGTCAAAAAGTTTCTGATTTGCTTGATCAGGTCTCGTAGCTCCTCGTTGCTCCTGTCCACTTTTTCTTTGGTAGCATTGGTTTTCAACAGAACATCCTGAGCGCTCTGCTTTGCCTCATCTGCCCTCAGTTTGGCTTCAGAGACCTAAATATGAGAAGTAAATTATCCAGGGAACAACTCCACTCTTCCTAAAGCAGACCAGAATATTAAAAATGGTCCAGAAAATGATGTTGAAAAACTAAGCATTTGGAATCATGGCTTTTACAAACAAATGTCTCCATTCAACTGCATTATATTCCTATACAGACTGAAGTATTCGCTATACAGATTCCCATACAGTATTCTCATATAGATAGGACTAGTGTATACATTTTTTTCTAGTTTTTAACTCCTCCCAAACACTTGGTACTTATAAACTGTTTCTTAGTCTTTTTCTCAGGTATCAACATAAATAATACTTCAGTTACTATGAAGTTAATACTTCATGTAGACTTTGGAAGAATAAATGCTCAGTTGCTGAGTATAGAATTTTTGTAGTACAGCTAGATGTATTCATAACCCTGGACCCAGTAAGTATCATGGTTATCTCAAATTATTGTCATGCAAAGGAAGCAAAGTCTTAAACTATTTATGAATAAAACCTCCTCATCTGTTTCCCGGACCTCACAAAAACGTGCATTTCCATACATGGTATGAAATGCTCTTTTGATTTTAGTCAGCACTTAGAATTGCTTTCTCCCTTTCAGATCCTCCGGTCCATAATGGAAACTGCACAAACAGTGAAAGCAGAGGATGTCCATGGAATTACCATCCTGGAGAGCTGTTCCACCTCAGCCAGGGCGCTCAGGACATCTCGGTCAAAGTCCATGGCCTTCTGCCAGGCGTTGTGAGCGACAGTGACCAGACCACCACAGCCAGGCCCCCCACACTTCTTCTGTCCTTCGTCAGTTCTGCAGTTGGGGCCGCCACATTCGGTCTCGGAACAGGAGGCCCCTGGAGGCGTCCCACAGGTCTGCAACAAGCAAGGGGCAGACAAGGTTCAGAGAGCGACTGCTGCAGCAGGGTGACAGCTGAGCAGGGCCCAGGGGCCCAGGGAGCGAGTAGGTGGATCCCAGCTTGCAAACAGTGTTCAGCATGGAGAGAGGAGGAGGGAATTTAGGAATAAGCAAACTTGTCTATTTCCAAGGAAACAACGCACATTTACAGCCCTCACCAATACCTTCTCCCCTAACGAAGTGGAATGCCATACGGGCTCTGCACAGGGGGCAAATATTGGCTATAACAAGTTCAAGTCTGCCAACAGGAGAGCCACCAAATGCTGCCCCTTTGTTCTAACCAGTTGGATTTAAACAAAACAAACAGGTATTGAGAAGCTTCTTTAGACTGGCACCATGTTAAATAAATGTTCTGGTGGAGAGGGTGACATAAAAAGCCCATGATCTGGCCTTTTAGTAACTTCCCATCCACTTAGGAAGACAAGATCACTCTACATAAAACAGCCAAGAATAGGTCAGATGCGGTGAGTAGGGAGGAAAGTAGACTGAGAGGAGGACCCAGGATGAGGACCGGAGTCGTTACAGTTGGGGGAGGACTGTTTGCTGGTGTGACTGAGCAGGGGAGGTGGGGGAACATTCCAGGTGTGAGAGGGAGAGAGAAAACAGGAACAAAGGTGGATTAATTTTTCCAAATAAGCAACTCCCCACAGACTCTCCTTTCCTAGCTATCAGAAAGTTCCAAAGATCAGGGCTTGGTCATGGCATACGCATGACAAATTGGTCAATTTTGAATAAATACAATAAACTCTTTAGCCTAGTAATTTCGTGATAATTACAATCCCATTGTACCTCAAAATAATAAAATAATAGTCTTTCATATATCTGGTTTACAGTACATGAAAAGCTTCAGAAAATAAAATGTATTCTGTGTGCTACAGAGGAATATGAGCTCTAATTAAGAGCAGCATAAGAAGACCTCAGGGATGCTTTCTGAAAACAATCTGACAAGGTGCTAGAAGATATGTTTTACTTCCGCATGGATCTAGCTAAATAGACACAAAGACAAAGAACTGAAGGCACTTGAAGAAACACAAAGAGACAAAAACCTGTGTGGCTAAGAAGTGGCAGTATGGCGTTCTCATAGGATAACTAATTAACAAAGACAAACATACAATGAGAGGGAGCTGGCTAATCCCTAGGTAGCTCACCAGATGGAAAAGCAAGCAACAGAGCATAGAAACAGAGAACAAACTCATGGTTGCCGGAGGGGAGGGGGTCAGCGGGCTGGGTGAGGGGTGGAGAGGTTGCTAAGTGCAGATAACAGTTGGAGTCGTCACGGGATGTGGAGGACTGCATCGAGAGTGTGGTCAGCAATGCGGCAGTGACTGTGTGGTGCCAGGTGGGTGCTAGACGAATGGGTGATCACTGCAGAAATTATATAGGTGTCTAACCACTACACTGCACACCTGAAACTAATATAAAATAATACTGAATGTCAACTGTAACTGAAAAAATTAAAAAAAGAAAAAGAAGGAAACCAAGCAAAGGGAAGGGCACGGCTCCATTCATATTGCCAGAGGGCCCAGCCCGGCCCATCGGCCAGCCACGCCCGTGACACCTTGGTGGCAAAGCAAACACCCCTTAGCATGCTTAGCTGCTTTTCATTTTAGCTTGCTGAGATTTTATTTGTGATTACTGGTTTCTATTGGAATTTTTAAGGAAGGAATCAAGGCTGAAAGGAAAGGCTGAAAGAATTGCATTGCATGCTTAAGTATAGCGATTTTGTCTCCTGTTAGGTACAGTGTATATATTGTTCTGGGCCTCCATTTTTCTTTGTGTTAAATAGTGAGAGGAGATCTACTTATTCTCTATTTCCATGAGATACTATAAAGTTTCTTAAGATAATGAATATATACTGTAGGCATCAATTAAATTCATCACAACACAGACCATTTTTGTCTCTGTCAGAGAAAGGGGCGGTGGGGGACGAGGCAGGGAGGGAGTGGAACTAGCACTAAGATAACTGTGATGAAGCCGGAACGCTTCAGTCTTCTGTGTCCTCACTATCCCCCCCACTTTTACTATTCCTGTTACTAAGCTAAGAGAGCACAAGCCTTATAAAATATAAGTCTATGAAAAATACCCTCCAAATTCTCTCACCTAGGTACTCTTCCACGGAAAACAATAAGAAATCAGGAGGAATAAACAGGCTGACTTTGGCTTTTTTTTTTGGCCTTCTGCCTGATTTTCATTAAAGTCACTACTCAGTTTCATTTGGCTCCAGGGTTACTTTTTAAAAGCTTCTGGGAAATGAATCTACTCTCTGGGCTGGTTTTAGGATTAATCTTCACCAGGTAAAGTTACTGGAACAAAGGAACATTTTAACTAACACCCATGGAAAAAAGTCTTTAGCTCCCTTTCATTTTTTTTAGGAAATTCCTCCCAGAATGATTCTGAATTGCTTCACTGAGATGGAGTTTGCACTTCAAATCAGAACAAAGTACAAAAGAATGTCACAGTATACAAAGAATCAAGTTTAAATACAACGTCAATGAGTTGGTACAAGCGTACGGGAGAGTAGTCGCAATTCTCTGGTTGTACCGGAGACACGGCTTGAAGAGAAGGAAGATGGGAAACACACAGCTGTGGTTTTTAATCTGGCTTGGTCATGGTCACTCCACACTGTGGTCCACAGACTAGCCTGGGAGTTTCACTCCTGCTGATTCATTTGCAAAGTGAACAATATTAAAGACAAAGCAAGGTGTGTTTTTCCTCTAATATCACTGATAGCCTTGAGGCCAAACCCCCTGCACTTACCAATTCGGCAGCAGCTGAGAGGTCCAGACTTTGCAGTTTGCCTGCCAGTTCATCCAGGAGGCGGGCCTGTTCCTCTTGTTTTTCCCTGAACTGGGACTCTCGCTCCAACATCAAGTCTTCTACTCTGTCTCGAGTGAGCGCCGACTGCTCCACAGTGCTGTTGGGGTCTATGGTGGAGGCATTCACCCTCTCCTCTGCCTCTAGAGACATCTGGAAATACTTGGTGATGCTGTCCAAGGCACCTGAGCACGGAAGGAAATTGCCCAGTTAGTCCCCGTGGACTCAGTCTCCTCATCAAGCAATGTCCATATTTGGTGTCTTCCAGCCCTGAATTTACTGCATGGTTTTGTTTTAAAATTCAAGAAATAAAATCTTTATGGAGAAATACAACTTTCCTCTCATGATCAGTGAATGTACTTTGTCCCGTTAGCACCTACTCTGGCTCTGGAGGATGCCAAACATCTGGCTGGAAAATTAAGTCAAGCATGATGTTTCTACACAGGCCAACATCCTGTTCTTTCTCAGCAGCTGGTGTGAAGCAGCCTATAGGTTACACGTCCAGCTAATTTTCCCCTTTCTCATTTATTTAGATCCATTCAAATGGTTCGTATTACATACGTAAAACAGTATGACAAGCTTTGGCTTGAAGGACGTAGCCAAAAAATAAATAAGCAATCATGCATTAAACAGGGTGGATAGTGTGATCTGATATATTTCTACTTTCTTTTGCTTTTGGGGGGAGGGTCCTTTATATGGACAACAATAATAAATGAAGGATTTGCCAAAATTATTTCCTGACCAAGCAATATTCTTGAATGTAAAAGGATTTGCAGAAGTATCAACCTAACTTCTTAACTATTCAAAAGTGCCCCTTTCCAAGCAAAGCCAAGGAGATTAAGCCACTAACTGAAAAAAATCAGGAAACGAATGCCATTCCAATGAACTGACTGTTGCTCGCCCCTGGGACCTCTGCTGTGTCTCTTAGCTTCTCTGTGGCCCAGGTCCCACATTTATAAAATGAAGACTTTAATTCTCATTTGTGTCAGAGACTCAATGAGGAAAAGCTTTACAATTATTAGAAAGCACTCAATTTTTTTTTTTTCTGAAAGTGCTGTATTAAAAAGGTTAGACAAATGGTTAAATCCATGGTCCAGGATTGACTATTGGCACAGAAAATGCTCACCCCGAATATCTGAATTTTTGATAAATTCTAATTGTTCAGCAAGCTCCTTCACGGTGTTGTCTAGGCTTTCTGCTTCTGCCTGTAGAGAATCTAGTTCTTTGGCTGTGCTGTTTCTTTGTGAAGCCGTGTCAGATAATTTCACTTCTACTTGAGCCATCTTTTCTGTAACATCTTTGGTGAGTTTCCTGTAAAGAGAAGGGTAAGTTCACCCAAGTAAAATAAACCAAAGGGGAATTTTGAAGTCCCATTTTCACATTTTGTACTAATACTGTATCCATTATTCTGTACTTTCAAACCAATTCAGTAGTTGGTAACAATGTATCCCTTAGGACTGGTTTTATTCTCCTTATCAAGAGACGATATTAAATCTAAAAATTTTCTTTGTTCAGACTTTGCAGAAAAAGCGCAGAAGCACCACTCAGCTGTGCTGTGGCAGATGGGCATTTGAAGGATTCCGGATTTCTGCTGTAATATGAGCACAGGTCCAGACGGTGGGTTCCAGCTCTGCACATAAGTGGCTTCAAGCCCATTCAATCCCACAAACTCAAAAGACATAAGTGACTCCAGTGCAAAATTATGCCTCCCAGCCCCCTGCCAAAAATATGCTTATCTGAACCTCGGGGATCTCCTGCAAGATGGAACATGCGGAAAGGAAGCCCCGCAGGAAGCAGGACGCAGGCAGGAGCCAGCCTGCTGCTCACAGTCTCCCCTTTAATCAAGGTCCATCAAAGGGGCCTCCACCTTCCACCAACAAGCAGCCCTTTTGTTTTTCATAAGAAAGAAGGTAGCATCTACTGAGAATGAAAAATGATAAAAACATTTAGCTTTCATAATATTGCATTAGGAATCTAAACTCAATTGCATTTTGTTCTGTATCTTCTTATCTCCAAATCTGTACTTCGGGTACCTACGTGTATATTGTACATACAGTGTGGTGCACACGTGTGTGTATCACAGTGAAAGTAATTTCTGAGAAGACCATTGCTCTGGCTTTATTGGGTCACCTCACTGAATATAATTGTCTTCTCAGGAATATAACAGTATGAAAAATTGGGAAAATGTAGAGATGCTGAAAGGTCT
>NW_017732005.1:543610-580013 GCF_001890085.2 Hipposideros armiger | reverse complement strand
AACAAAATGACAGCAACTTGTCTGTTCCCCTTCCCCCAATTCCCCAGAGCTGTTCCCATCCCCCCAATTCCCCAATAAAAATCTTTAAAAAAAAAAGAAAAAGAAAAATGATATTTAAGACTGAGATAGTACCATGACCCAATTTAGAAAATAAGTGCTTAAAAGGGTTTGTAGGTTCAATTACATTTTATAAACCCACTGACTTTTTTCCTGAGGCTATTAGAGTTTCTTTTTTCGGTGTTTTACTCTTATTAATCTGTCGATTCACAGAAGGCTTTCATTTCTTCTTAGGTCTCATACAATGTTACAACTTAAAAACAATCAAATCAAACATTGTATATTTTTATATAGTGCCACTATGGCTCCTAAAACATGCATTCTTGGATATTGTGCTGAAAAAAAATTAATGAAACTAGTTTTCCTGAAATGCTTACGATCCATTTGATTGTAAGTTGAACCAAGCTGTTCAGGAGTACACAGTCTCTCTTCTGGAAGGCTTTCAAAGGACACCATATTTTTTTCATTCTCCCTTAGGTACAGGAGACCAAGGCCAAGAATCATTCCTAAAGGGGCTTGCACTCAGACCACGGCCTTCCAAAACTTTTCATTACGTGTTAGGAAGCCAAGCTGCACCAGTGTTTTGGATGAGGTAAAACTCCTCATTAAATGCCTATCGCCCTACAGAGACATTTCATAACACCTTGGTCAACTGCATGGTCTTAGGCACAAAACCTGAGGTGTGTAGTCGAGGGACCAGTTGCTTTAAATCTAGAAGGTCTAGGAAACACCTTCAGCAAGGAACTTGAACTAAGGTCAGCTGTTCCCTTCCTGCTTCTCATACATCGTGTTGAGATCAAAAGTCCATCTGGCGTCTTAGAGATGCTGATTCAAGTCCCATCACACAAAAACTATTACTGTAGTTCTGTCTTAATGTAAAATCACCTCAAATGTACAGGATTAAGCTATGAAACAGTCCCCTTTCTCATGCCAAATGGTGAGTCTGCCATGAAAAACCATAGCACTTAAGGAAACACAAACGCTTCCTACCCTTTCCTGCTTTGTCTTTGTCCTTCAGCCTAGAACTTGCAGTGCCATTTTGGGGGGTCCTTTTCGGCAAAGGCAGTTGGAGGATTTGAGAGCATGAGAGATACGGCAAGGATAAAAGGTAGAAAAACGATCCCTGAGAAGTCAGGCATTGCTCAGCTCAACTCTCTCTGCTTTCATGGGCAAAATAAACACTACCCAGTCAGAGAGAGGATTACCTACAGGAGGGCTAAGAAGAGGATTTTTCATTGTAGAGAATTGTTATAATTAGATGAATGAAACACTGTTCTGGTGGACCAACAGCCGAGCAGCGGAAGTAACTCGGAAATTGGCGTCTTATTTGTGGTAATGGAATTTCCCTGGCAGTAGCAAAGCATACAATAACGATTTATATTCATAATGTTCTTTGCAATTACATTATCCATTTCATAGATCAGTCCTTTTGTTACACTGGAAGGTAAAGACAATATTATCGTCCCCTTCTCCCCAGGAGAGAAAGGAGGGGCTCAGGAATAAGCGAGTCGTTCAAGTTCACAAGCCTGGCAAGTAACCGCGCTAGGACTCGTTCTGGATCCTGTGTCTCCAAATCCTACGTTCTTGCCATTCTGCTGTCTGAGAGCACTATCTGCAAAGAGGAGCGCTGAACACAACACACTCACATTCTGTGCTGCAGCCTCCACAGATCTGGTCCCCAGTGACGTTCCAACATTCACGGACCCAAATGCCCAGAGTGAAGACTGCTGGGAAGTGAACGGCCCAGCATCTGTTTGCACTCACACGACTAACCACGTCTTTGGATGGATGCACCATGCCAAGGCATTGCTCTGTTTATTCATTAAGTTGAAATAATACTGTGAATTCTTACACAAGCTCATTAACTACTCACTCTGCTTCCTCAAAGAGATTCCCAATGTTTTTCAGCGGCTCCGCGGCTGGGCTCTGGGCCAGGATGTCTCTGATCTCACTGACTTTCTTCTCCACCGAGTCCACCGTCTCCTGGTAAGGACCGATCACACCGCTGATCTTCAGGGCTTGTGCTTTCTCCAGGAACTTCTGGGTCCTGTTGGTCAGCTCAGTGATGATCAGGTCCCAAAGAGCAAAGCACTGGTGGCAGGGAGTGCAGTTGGGGAAGACCCCCGAGTACCCTCGCGTGCACTTGTCACAGCGTGGACCCTCGACACCCTCGACGCAGACACACTGGCCGGTGGACTGGTCGCACTGCGGCGTCTCAATGCCCCTGGGGTCACATTCACAGGCTAGAAGGGGAAACAGCAATGCTCGCTCATCTACTGGGTCACACAAACCTCAGTGACAAAGTCTGGCATTTAGAATCCTCAGCCACTGTTACAATGGGAAGGTGTCAGCCACTGATGACCATTTACCAGCGGCTCTTGTACAGGCTGCAGCGGCTTCCCCCAAAACATGCGTTACCTCAACACTGGCTGACCCCTTAACAATAATAGAACACAAACCTTTCTTTGTAAGGCAACAGTTCTGTGCCTGGCCTTGTAGAACTGGTTTACATGCATCGATCACGCCGTTTAACCCTCTCAATAGCCCTGTGGGACAGGTTACCCGCCCCAAGTTTTACAGCAAGGAAATGGCTGAACCAGGACTCAGATTTAGCACTTGGCAACTCCAGAGCCTGTGCTTTTAAGCTCTGTCCTGCCTCTGCCTTCCTTTGGATCCTATCAGTACAGACAATTCAGGTGACATCCTGATGCTGTGACGCATCTGGCCTAAGATACAACACTAACGAGCAGCTCCTAACACACTTCACCCTACCTGGCCCCCAAACAGAAAGATGAATACTTGGAAAAAATGCAATAAACTTGAGAAAATGAAAACTACATCAGAAAGAAGTCCCAGGAATTCTAAGTATCTAGTTCAAAGGCTTTCAGCTATGTGTAATCTCGCTTGTGGGTATCTGCCATTGTGATAAACACCCCAGCACTAAATACGTAGGCTCATAAAATATCAGAGTGATGGAAGGGACCTGGGGAGCCACTCAAGTCCCCATCTCTCGCTGGCCCAGTGAGGTTGGCATTTTAGGTCAAGTTCAATGGTACAGAGTCAAATTGGCATTCTTGGCCAATGGACTGTGACTGAGATTACTTGTCACAATGCCTGTGCACTGAACCATGGCTTTGAGTCTCAAATCTCAGGTGACTAACATTTTATATCAACACTTGACATTTCTGAGTATTTGAATAGTGTTTGAATAACAAAAAGCCTGTACACACACCTTATCTCTGGCCTTCAATCCTTTCTGGAAAAAGGTGGGGTAAATAAAAAAAATAATGACAATAAAAAACCAAAAAACTGGGCCGGCCAAGTGGCACGCTGGTTAAGAGTTTGGGATGCCAGCTCTGAGCAGCAGGGCCCCGGTTCAGATCCCACTTGAAGGGCCAGCGATGCTGCGCCCTCTACAGCTAAGATGGTAAACAATAGCTCGACCTGGAGCTGGGCTGCCGTGAGTTGCAGGCAATGGCGTAGGCTGCAGTGGGGCTGGCCGGCAGCAGGCGTTAGCTTTCATGAGCTGCTGTGAGTGGCTCTCCAATGGCCGCGAGCAACTGCCTCACCCAGGAAGAGTGCAATGATAATACCAACATGGGCCAGTGAAGCGATGTCCTCCACAACTAGACTGAAGAACAAAACGACAGCAACTTTTCTGTTCCCCTTCCCCGATTCCCCAACGCTGTTCCCCTCCCCCAATTCCCCAATAAAATCTTTAAAACGAACAAACAAACAAACAAATCCCAAGTATCTTATTTTTCTAACTAGACTGAGAATTCCAAGGGCAGGGGTCCATCTTAAACCATTTTTCCATTCTCAACACCAAGCACAGGGTTAACCTGAAAACTGGAGCTCAGCTATTGTTGCCCAGTGAGGCCCTAACCTCATTTCGGTACAGGCTTGCAAGGGACATTTACATGCCCCTATAAAAAAACATAATCCTCCTAAAACGTCAACTGAGACAAAGCACAACAGAGTCATATTCCCTCAAACACCTTTATAAAATCTTCTTGGGTCACTAGCTATGATCTGCCTCTGAAAGACTTTCTAACGCAACACCTTCCAGAACCAGTTTCACTGATGGCCTGAGAGCTGCTCGCAATGCCTCAACCCTCTGAACCCAGAGAGATGTGTTGTGGCCTGTCCCGTTCCTTTACTTTATCTCTCCATTTCCCTTGTTGGCCAACTACCCTCCAAGTTCTCGAGCAGCAAGTGTGAGGAGCACAGCGCTGTGGTCAGAGCACAGCTGTGGGCTCAGGCGGCCCCGCTGAGTCCTGCTCCCCACATCCCAGGTGCGTGGCTCTGGGCAGTAAGGGGACTGAGTCACCGTTTCCACATCTGTAAAAAAGGGATACTGATTACACCCACTTCATAGGTGTGCTTCCAGGATGAAATAACTTAATTCTAAATTGCTTCAAGGAGTGTCTGACCCACAGTAGGCACTCAGTAAATGTTTTTATTACTGTTACGTGCTGTGTCCATGCAAGAGTCAGGTGGTCTCCTGCTCAGGGACTTGCTTGGTCATATTTCCACTGGACAAACAGGAACAAGTTATCACACCTTCCTTATGTTTATCTTTTTATATTTCTGAATAACATTGTGATATTCAAATATTTGAAGTGTGGGATATTCTAGTTTTCAATCTTTAGGATTTAAAACATGTATGTATATAGCATTCTCTTGGTGCCTTGTGTTTTCAAAACTTTTCTCCCTGAAACATATTGTTTCTTTCCAAGCACTTCAGGCATGCGTCATGTTTCCTATGTTCTTCTGGGGCATTCTCATGAGTCACGAAGCAGCATAGGGAGCTGGGGGATACAGTTAAGTGTGCTCCCGAGATCATTAGTTCTAGGACACGTTCCTGGAAATAAGAGTTTCATAATCAAGTAGGTCTGGAAAATTCTACATCCTCCCCTTAAAGATTCTAAACAAACATCAGCAAATTAAAGACTCAGAAGAGGTCTCTGGAAATAACCGTTTCACATTTTTTTACCCAATTATATCCCAAACTCATTTGACCATGGAATTTTTTCCAGTGGAATGCCTAGTAACGCCCCAGAGATTTAATGAGGAAGACTTGGGACAACCACTGCCTTCATCAGTTTCTAAGATCAGGAGAATGAGGAGAACTTAGATGATGCTGTGTCTGAAGGCTGATGTTGTTTCGACTTCAGAAATGGATTTCCATTGCATCTGGTAAAATTAAGCCATCTTCCAAACAGTGAAAGTTACCTGGGTCATCTTGGTCCTTGCCTCTGAAACTCAGGCATGCATCAGAAGCAGCTGGGGGGTTCATGAAACATGACTGCTCCCCCACTCCTCCACCCCCAGGTCTGGGATCAGTAGGTCTGGGGTAGGGCCTGGGAATCTGTATAACAGCTGCCAGGAGATGCTGAGGTGGGGGGTTACTAGATGCCATCTTGAGGCGTACTGATTGTTCTTTTCCCAGCTGTTCCAGCCTTCCTCTTGTACGTTAATGTGTGTATGTAGGGGTGAAAGAGTGTGTGTGGACTGCAGCAGTCATGCCTTTGGAAGTTCAGCCATGCAGGCTGATGCACAAACCTAAGGACCTGTGTAAACAAGGGTCCTTAATGATGCCATTTAATCAATGAGCTTCTCAGTCTGCCCCTGCTGCAGGCCCAGTGGCAGCCTGTGTAGGGTCTAGGGGCCTCAGGAGACTGTACCATCCCCTGCAGGCTTGAGACTACGAAGGCAGGCGCTGCACATGCTTCCAGTTTGCTTAGAAAATTATTGCTTTTCCATAGATAATGCAAAGGTATTATTAAGTTTAGTCCTAAAGAGGTTTTCACCAGATTCATGCTTGGGACAAGGAAATGTGTGCATGTGTTTATGTTTAATTTTCTAATAAATTTTCATTCATTTCATTGGTAAAGGCATGTCTTACTCTCATTCTGTCATGGACATCTTTGAGGAGGAAAATACTGGCCCCAAACTGTAGGGTTTAAAAGGCAAATGCACTCCTATTAAGGTTTGCCTCATTTGTCTTGTATATAACCACATTTTTTTCCCCATAGGAAAATATTTAGCTATGACCCAAGTCTTTCTAGCATATTGTTACCAAGGTAGCACCAGAAAGTCTAAAGTTGCACCCCCCAACAAACCATTTCAACGGAAAGATTTGCAATTGAAGATATATTTGGCAATTAACTGCATAATTTGAGAAAAGTGGTCACATTCTTTTCCCATAGCTCCATCTAATTTTAGAGGATACCTATTCTTGTCCTTTCAATCTCTGGACTCTGTCCCTTGTCCCTTTAAGACCAGTACTCTGGAGGGCCCACAGAGCTTCAGCTCATTCCAGAAGACAAGGACCGGTTCAGCTGAACTGACCAACAGCCCTTTCCTTCTATTGAAAAGGAAAGAGTCAAATTACACAGATTGGCTGGATTGTAGTTTCATCATTGAAAACGTCGACCCTGAACTTTCTCTGGAAGGATACCAAATGACTACTCTAACATGCATTAGGTTTTAATTTCAAACGGAAGCTGGGAAACTGCTAAAGCTCCTGCGGGTATGCCTCCTTCCCTACCTTATTGAGTTTCCAGAACGGCCTCACTAATGGGATCACCAAGGAGGCAAGCACTAGGTTCACATTTACCACCTTATAAAAAGAACCCCCAAGAGTTTTTCTGATTGAAGTAGAAAGGCTGCTTCTCACCTGACAATTTAAAACTTCACGGACACTAAAATGATGAAGGAGACACTCCAATTATCTCTCACACTCCCTGGGATCTATGACATTACAGACTAGCGGTTCGGGCAGTCTCCACCAGGTCCAGTGGATTTTCTCCTCTCCAAAGGGAAACAGACAGGGGTCCAGGTGGGCCTGCACCACAGCACTGCTTTAAGGGATGGGATTACTGGGCAGAGGATCAAAAACTTTCTCTTGGAAAAGACAGTGTGCATACCAAAAATGAACAAATCATGAAGAGGAAGAACAGCATTTTAAAAATGAGACAGTAATCATTTTATTTTTTTAACTGAGCCATCCTGCCACCTGTTGGCAGCTCAGCGGCTGATCAGCTCAGGCTGGGACTTGAACCGCTGTTGCTCAGAGCTCGCACTCTTGAGCGAGCTCTTAACCAACTGAGCCACTCGGCCAGCCCAAGACAGTAATCATTTTAATGAGCCATAAGAATTCTACCTTCATCTGCAAAAATATTCTTTGTTATGTGGTCAGGAGGTTTTCCTCTATTTTTACTAAGTTTTCTCATCATTTAAAACAGGACCTCTGAAAGGTAGGTGAATGAAGAATATTGCATCCATTTTATAAATCTTGAGGTCCAGAGGAAACACTAGCAAGTCAATGCCAGAATGGGAAATAGCCTACAGACCTCTTTACCAGTAGGTATAAGTTTTCTGCTTTTAGCCTCCCCTGCCCACTGAAGAAAATCCATCCTCAATGACTTGGCATCCAAGGCTTTTTACAGTCTGGTGAGACCAAATCTCTCCATGACTCTACAGTAAGATGGTTTCCCAAGGGTGCCCCCACCCCCTTATGCAGGACAGTAATTCCCTCTCTAAATACCAGTGCCCTCACTTGTAGTGTGTCTTTGAGCAAGTCACTTCACCTCTCTGAGCCTGAGATTTCTCAACTGTGAGATAGAGATGATGCTCACCCACAGGTTGTTTGTGGTAAGGATAAAATCAAGAATATGCATGTAATAGCCCTGAAAGTGCTCAGCACACAGCAGGTCCTCTGTAAATGGCCACTGGAACAAACCTTTCCCATGAAACCTTGCCAAACAACTCCAGTTCCTACAGGTCTTGCCTCTTCTGACAGTTGAAAAGGTCTGCACCACGTGTTTCCTGCCTCCTGCCATCACATGACTTTACGCACCTCACTTCCCCAGGGAGCCTTCAAGTGCCCCCCGTTCAGGTGGCAGCTCTTCTCTTCTCTGCTGTGTCCCTGCCCCACAGGCACCAGTGTGCAGTACTCTGGGTTGTGCTGGTTAACTACCTTTCCTTCTGAAACCTCAGTGTGCCTGGGGACAGAGAAAGAGCTACATCCTATGGTCAGGGAACAGGGCCCATTCTCTTCTGCCATGGACCCTGTCTCAAAGGGACCTGGGACTCCAGGATTTGCTCATGCCAAACAGTCTCCTGATACTTTGCCTAGGCATTTCCATTTTACTATAAGCAAGGGAAATTTTAATACTCTTTAATCTCTTAAATGTGATTTTCTTTCTCTTTATATCCTCTACCTCCCTCAGCCCCACTTTTTTCTTAATAATAGAACTCAGCAATACAACTTCGGTTTTGAAGTGAAAGTTAGAAAATGACTATTATCTCACCAGCAGAAATGGGCTGGCTGTCTGGTCCAGGGTCAGCAAATCTTTTCTATAAAGGCCCAGACAGTAAACATTTAGGCTCTGGCAGGCCACATGGTTTCTGTCATGCTACTCAGATCTGGCCGTGCGCATGAGGCAGCCTTGGACGATACGTAACGAACAGCATGGCTGTGTCCCCGGAAACCTGACTGACAAGAGTGAGCTGGATTTGACACACGGTCATAGTTCGCCTACCTCTGGTCTAGTCCAGCACTTCAGGGCGAAATTCTGTGCTTAGGATCATCTAAGACAAGCCTTCCCTCTCCTAACCAAAGTATGTGTGGGTACTCTAAAGAATCAAATTAAATCTGATGTCCTGAGTCACACTGACAATAAATAAAAAGGTGGATGATTGTCAATGAATTCCAGGCTGAGAAAAGAATACAAACACTGTAAACATTTATGTCTGAGCAAAGAAATGGACTTAAAAAAACACTCGGAAACAAAACCCCAGCTTGATGGCCTCCGCCCAGCACTTCCTACCTATGCCCCACATTTCCAGCTTTTCTGGGGTTAAGAGACACTGGCCTTTCCCAAGAGTCAGAGGCTCTTTGCTATCTATGAATCAACAGAAAGGTCCTCATGTGACCCTGTGACTCCTGAGGGGCACAACGCAGGGCTCCCAACTGAGGTTTTCTCTGGCATGTTCAATGGTGGGTGGATGACATTCTCTCCCCATCCCAGCACAGTGGTGGGCTTGTTCAGACTTGGCACGACTAGCCAAGAGCCCCAACCCATCTGGACAATAGGAACATTCAACAATTTATAAGTTTGAGGCTCGACTCATTTTTCTTTTACATAGCTACATTTTTTCCCCCATAAGAATAGTTAGCTATGACCTAAATCTTTCTATACCCTTATTGTTAAGGAGGTGGCACCAGAAAAGTCTAAATTTGTGCCCTGTTCAACAAAAAGGTTTGACATTGAGGACTGGCAATTAATTATGTAATTTGAGAAAAGTCGTCACAGTCCTTCCCCACAGCTCCATCTAATTTCAGATGACACCTATTCTTGTCCTGCTGATCGCTGGACCCAGTCCCTTCTAGCTTTTGTCCTCCCATTTCCATTTGTGACTACCTCCCAGTACATCTACAGCCCTGAACGCCATCTGTTTCTACATTTTTCTCCCTACCCTCTCAAATCTTACTGGTCCTGCGCCTACCGCCCTCCCGCACACACAAGCCCTGGGGCTGGCAGTGAGTTCCCATTGTTCATCAGTTCTCACTCTCTCTGGGTGCTTTGTTAAGTTAGGAGCGTCTTCACAGGGTGTCAAAGGCACTGGGGTTCCAATGTTTCTAACGGAACGGGCTGACACTTCTGGATAAAATGAAGAAAGGAGCTGGCAAACATGGATGCCACGGATTTCACTCTTTGGAAAATGTCTAAAACATGATCAACTTTTGACCTAAACCAGTTGATACTGTTCCTATAAGCCACAATTTCTCTGGCAGATTGAAAGCTGGAAGTTTAAAGAAAAGATAAAAGGGTAAGGGGTAAATTTCTGAGTACTAAATGAACAATTCTCTGATTGGCTCTGACTCTGGGTAACAGGCCTTTCATACTAACAAAGCTTAGATAGAGCGAAAGGTCAGAAAGCTTTGGCAGCCAAATCTATTTTTCCAGTGACACATGCTGATAGAATCAGGCTATAAGCAATGATAGAACCATTATCTGGAGAAAAATCACATCCCCGGGGCACTCAGGCCATTACAAGATTGAGGAATTTAACAACAGTGGTTAGAACTCGAGAGAAGCCAGATTTCAGGCAGGGTTTTACTTGCAGAAGAAGGCAGCTTGGAGCACGCAGTGCGCTGAATGTCAGAGCCCTTCTAGGGGAAGTGAGAGCCTCAGCTCCCTTTAAGAACAAACATTTGGGCTGAAGGATGATAAATGAAAAAGCACCTGTTTATTAATACAGCAAGCATCATCTCTTCTGTGGAACAAACCTTAATCTAATCTAAGATGTCGGTCCAAATCCTTCTGGCTAAATTGGAAAAGGCTCAACTGAAAAAAAAATAATATGCCTTTTGTTCTGGTCTTGACCACTGAAATTTTCCTGCCATTAGTGAACAGTCTGTTGACTGAAGGAACAGACAATATTTAGGCTTCTGACCTCTGATAGGAAATCCTGAGTGAACTGCTAACTTGAAGATCTGTGTTATTTCTTGCTACAGTTGTATCCAAAACCAAAAAAAAGGTCTTTTTTTTTTTTAGAATCCAACAGGGACCAAGAATTTCAGATGTGTAACAAAGAAAATATATCAAAGAACAAATATGAAACTATAAAAGATGTTTATCCATAGTTATAAACTTAAAACATAGAGATGAAAACAGAAATAGGAAAAAAGAAGGAATAGGAAAACAGAAAAGAAAGAATCTATTAAAATCTTTTCTGTAAATGCTTTTACTTTAAGATCTGAAAAGTAATCTGGCAGGTCATAAAAAAAATTGCAACAGCAGAAAAATTAAGCAATCTTTATGATTCATATGATTTTACAAGTTTTTGTTCTTAAGAAAATGTCAGGTTTCCCCTTCTGGACCTATTTGATTATAAGCCTAAGTGGGGCTCTGGGTTTTATTTTCATTAACAAACCTGGAGCTCGTGTCATCTATTTGCCGTGTTGTTCACAGAGGCGCTATGACAACACACTGCAGTTCCCACTCGTGGGGACATTACACGAAGTACAAAAGCTGAGGGTTCTGTCAGCACCAGAGTCTGCTTGACTCACTGGAATCAAATGATCTTATTCAAACAACCATTCAGCTCTTCATGTACTGACGAGGAAGCTGGCCACAAAATACTGTTCACAGGGGGGATAAAAATCAATTTAACTGAAATACCTGATTCATATAAGCTCATTTGGGTTAAAAGCATTTCAAAAAGCAACTTTGTGTGTATCTGTGGTGTGTGTGTCTTTCTGCACAGAAATAAACAAACATTATCCCTGGAGAATGGAGCTGCAGACATGAGCAGGTCCACTCTTTACTACCCACACTTCTATAGGGCTGGACTGTTAGATTTTTAAATTTTTTTTTAAACAATGAGCAGCATGAATTTCCTTTGTAATTAGACAGTTTTTTATAGACAAATTAATTTGTGATGCACTTTAGAATTTACAAAATGACCTTGCAGACATCTGATCAAGTACCACCCCGAGATTGCCCGTGGCCTCACCTCGGCACTCCATGTTGGGGTCTCCCCAGAAGAGCTCCTGGCACTCGCTGCAGGTGCGGCCTCCAAACCCAGGCATGCACTGGCACTGCCCTGTGAACTGCGGCCAGAAAAAAGACCTTGGTCAAGAGCGGCTGAGGGGCAGAAGCCAGCCTGCACTTGCTTTTTCAGCGGCCAGTTAGGAAAAGTGGGACTCAGCTGTTTGCCTGAGAAGGCCTCCACATCCTGGACGAGAAAAGGGATTTTTGCTTCTATCCTGGGTGCTGAGGGCCCCGTGCCAGCATCTCCTAACTGCTTTACTGCAACAGAGGTTGGAAAGGCCCAGAGTACATTACCATTTATTTACGTGTTTCTTCACAAATCAACTACAAGCCGAGGCCACCTGGGACTCCCTTGCCGTGGGGAGCCCTTCATTCTGAGTATGCATCAGGAAGCGAGCACTGTTTACGATGCTGCACATGGCTGTTTGTTCCTTTCAGTATGCGTGGCTGAGAAAACAGCCTGACTCAGCAGCCCGGGATTGAAGAGAAACAGCGCACCCCTTCCATTCTAATCTGAGTCTACAGCTGGGGCCTTATATTAGAATGCTATGGGTGCATCAGATGGGACCTCCCAAGACGGTCATGTAGTCCCAGCCAAGGTGGATAAGTGAAAGCTGACATCCAGTCTGTGCTGTGCCCTGTGGCAGGGCTGCAACGGGGTGCCTTTCTCTAACTGGGAAAAGAGCTGTCTCTGAGCTCATAAAGGCCCCTTTCCTTATGCCATGACGGCCACACCCCAGTTGGAGCACCTCACCTCATTACAAGATGGCCCGAAGGAATGAGCAGTGTCACAGCTGCACGGGTCACACCCAGTCCCACTGGCCAGGTGCCAGGCATTAGGCGCACAGCGGTCACAGTTCTGTCCGACCACATTAGGGAGACACAGGCACTGGCCAGTGGCTTTGTCACACTGGCAGTCAGAGCCATTACAGTGCTCCTGCACGGTGCCCAGGTAATTGCAGACACACTCTGAAAAAGACCACAGATTTACGTATATTGTCACATTTATAAAATACACAGGCAGTGTGCAAAGATGAGTGCCATCCCAACAGCTAGGATGCCTCTCTCCAGATTTCAACCTGGAAATGCAAACAAGCCGCGGAAGGAATGGAGGTGATAAAATCTATGACTGTTGTTCTTCGGAAGCTCTGATGATGTTCTACATAGTTCTGACATTTCCCAGGCAGATGTGCCTAGCAGTATTTTCAAAATATGCAGGTGTGATAATCTGCTGGGTATTCATTTTAAAATTCAGGATTTAGGGCTGGCCAAGTGGCGCATTGGTTAAGAGTCAGCTTGGGATGCCAGCTCTGAGCAGCAGGGCCCCGGTTCGGATCCCATATGAGGGCCAGTGATGCTGCGCCCTCTACAGCTAAGATGGTGAACAACAGTTCAATCTGGAGCTGGGCTGCCGTGAGTGGCCGGCAAGCGACTGCCTCACCCAGGAAGAGCCAATGATAATACCAATATGGGCCAGTGAAGCGACGTCCTCCACAATTAGACTGAAGAACAAAAGGACAGCAACTTGTCTGTTCCCCTTCCCCGATTCCCCAACGCTGTTCCCCTCCCCCAATTCCCCAATAAAATCTTCAATAAATAAATAAAATTGAGGATTTAACTGGAAATAATACAGAGTAGGTCATTGGAGTTGAGATATTTAATGATTTCAAGCTCTTGGCAGGGAGCAGCAGTAATGGATGTATCAGACATAGCAGGTAGAAGTCCTTTAAGCTACTAAGGCTTGAAGGAATCCAGTCCTGCTGGTCCTCAACATTCCACACGTGTTTGTATCAATAGAGGTGGGGTCTGGGGGCTGGCTGGGCAGCAGCAGCAGGAGGAAATGCTGGCTGATTTCTCAATAAGAGAGAAATACGGAATCTGAAGGAGACTCTAGAGATGTCACTTCTTACTTTTCCTTAAACTGGAAGGCTCTATCCATCAATGACAGAGAAAAGGTGTGGACCAGAGTATCTAGGATCAACGGGTCCTAGCCAATCAGTTCCTGGGCAGAACATAAAATCACACTTTATTGGATGGCATTTATCATGGTGACAGCTACATAGTTTTCCCTTTTGGTTGTCTCTCTCAGGCACTGAGTCACATCTTGAGACTTCAGTCCTTCTAAAAAATGAGGATGTGAAGAAAAAAAAAAAAAAGATCAGTGTTATCTTCCTTTTGCTGAAAGTGAAATTTTACCTCTCTGAACAAGTGTATTCCCAAAGGAAACAAATCCCAGAAAAATGAAATGCCCCAACGCAGAAGAAAGTGGAAACCATTCTAAAGAGTGGGCAACATGAACGTGCGTCTTACTCCGACAGTCCTGCTGGAGGGCATCCCCGTAGTACCCGAATCGGCACAGCTGGCAGTGCTCCCCTTCCGTGTGGTACAGGCACTTGAGGCACCTCCCCGTCTCCTTGTCACAGGCTTCTGGGTCTGTTGTGTCAATGTTGTGGTGACAATGGCAAGGCTGACACGTCCCCCCAACGTCCGAGGGATTGCCAAAGAAGCCTGCGGCACAGCTGTCGCATCTGGAACCTATTGTCCAATAAAACCAAGCACAACACCTTTAGCTCGCTGACAGAAAGGTCGAGTCCATCCACGTTCCTGCCGAGAGAGCCAACCCAGGCTGGCTGTGCTCCTCACAGCACCCGTGACTGAGCCTGGGTGACCACATCACCAGGGGAGAGAAAACGGCTTCTAGTTCAAGGGGAAAGAAGTCTTCTGCCCCCGTAACACTGCCTCAGCCCGGCTCAGAGGCTAAGTGGGACACAGGCGGCTGTAAGAGTTCCAGCACAGGGACTTCAGCTTATCACACAGGGACGCAGCAGATTAGAGGCTCAGTAACCATCTAGCAGCATAAAGCTTAGCTTGGTGTTATGTCCTAATCCAAGAGTTATATTAACTGAAAAATCACTGCTCCTGCATGAAAAATAGGGTCCTTCATGATGACCAACTTCCCTGTCTAAGAAATCCTGAAACTACAGGCAAATGTTTACTGAGCTATGGATAAGCATAACTAGTACTTGAAAGGGTGGCATCAAGGATGAACTAAAAGGGAGTTTATTTTCACACCTCACTATACTCCTTGAGTGCTGACAGATAACAAACAATGAAGAATGTACTAGCATTGACTGATTCAGTTACCTGGGGACCCCCAAGATGGCATTCTTTTCTGCCCACTGTTGGGCCACGTCACTACTTTAAGGCTCTTTAGCTAGGAGTTGGACAAAGGAAAGAAGTCAAATGTACATTAACCTTTCTGCTGCCTAATAACAGAAGTGTTCACAGGGATTCATTTATGGATTTAAATGAGCTTGCTCTCATGTTCTGTATTGTCACATTATCAAAGAGACTCAAGAATTACTCTATCCCAAACAGGAAAAGAGCATCTTTCTAGGTTCCCTTCACTTTCAATTAAGGATTATAAAAATGAAACTGAACTGGCTCACTCTTCACGTCTATTTTCATTAACTAACTTATGAAGATGCCTCTTTTCCTTCCAGAGTCTCCACGTGACTTACCGATGTACCCAGGGTTACAGACACACGCGAGCTGGGAGGTAACAGGATCTTGATAGCAGCTACTGGCAAACTGGCGTCCGCTGTCGGGACCATCTGGGCAAGGACAAGGGCGGCAGTGATCTCCTGACCCAATGATGGGATCACCATAGTAACCAGCCAGGCACCTACAGCAGTCACAGAAGAGAGAGGACCGTGACCTAGAGTTGTGAGAAGCCTGTCACAAAAAAAAGCTGTAGGAACTGTGTTCTCTGTTTGGGAATTCTCACTCCCCATTCCTCATGGGTCTACATGGAGGACTTTCCATTGGAGCAGTGGTTCTCAAACATTAGCTCCAGTCAGAACCCCCTGAAAGGGCTTGTTACAACACAGATTACTGGGCTTCTCCTGTTTTTGACTTAGGTCCTGGGTAATGCTGAGGCTGCTGGTCTGGGAACCACACTTGCAGGGCCACTGCATTAGGGTGACACCCCTGGCCTCACTGGGACCCTCCCTCACTCTCCCCATGTGAACCTTACTGTCCTATCAGCTGCCCGTCTTCCCAGAGCATTCTCGCCAGCTCCCTCCTTGCATTAAGGAGTCGGGGGTGGGGGGGTGAAGCTTGTGGTTATTCGTCTCTGCCTCTGCCTGGAGGGTGACGGGTTAGCAAGCCCATGGTGGCACGATGCAATCCAGCCTTTACCAGCACCAGAGATGGTAAGGAAGCTTTCCAGCTGCATGGCTCTTGTGACTGCCCCTTGTGGTTTCAAACTTGGGCAAGGAAACTTGAGGGATGTTATTTTTCAACTCCCAAACCCAGCAGGTCCAATCTCCTCTCCTCACAGATAAGGAACTCCAGGAGGTTAAGTGATTTGCAAGGTTTACACCACGTGTTAATAATGAGCCAGGATTTGAATCCAGCCTCCGACTCTTAGCAAGGAATTATTTGACTGTCGTGCAAAATGAATGGTACTTAAGTGACTTTTTTTACTTCCTAGAACATAAGAGTTTAAAGGAATTTGAAGACCATCTAATCCAACTAATTATTCTACTAACAGAAAGTTGCATACTTGGAGAGTGAGCTAACTCACTCAAGGTAATAAAGTGGGTTAGAAGCAGAACTGGGCCTGGAACCCAGGTCTGAGGATTTCCAATTCAGTTTGTTTTTCTTTTTTCTTTCTTTTCTTTTGAGGCAGAGGTAATATTTTTTTAAATTGGGGGAGAGGATCAAGAAATAGAAGGGGAAAATTCTTCACAGGAAGTTATCCTTCTATTTAAATAGAACGGACATAATACAAGAACATGTCCCCCAATTATGTGCTGGGGGAATTGGCGGTGATGAAGCAATTTTGTACAATGGTTTCTGAGAAAGTTTTCTAGGTGTAATAAATTCAAATACATCATGATAGAAATTGAGTGTTCATTTCCTGCCTCCCTGTCCGTTTCCCGCTTCAGGAACAATCTGAACCTAGAGCTTCTTTTTAAATTCATGGGAATGACACTAATTATCTTGGAAATAGGAAAAGAATGATGAGAAATCGGCTCAAACCAGATAGCAGAATCAAACTAGGGCTAAATATCTTTCCTCCTCCAACACCCTCTCACATTCTCCTGCAAGAAATCAAAATGCTTTGTAAGTAAAATCCAAGAACAGTCACAAATATCAACCAAGCCATTCTCACAGGATGTTCTTGTGAATACACTGCAGAGTGTGCTGATTTCAAATTGGCATGTGGACAACCACCCTTGTTTTCTGCGTTCCCCACCCCCCTCTTGTCGCCTTTCTACTCTGGTTTTCTCATCTGTCTCATTTTCTCAAACTTATTTTCCATCTCCCATTGAAAGAACAATGGAAAACTTAATGCAGCAAACGAAAGATGACAGTAATACACAAGACTGAAAGGAAGACATTAGTATAACTGTTTCCTTGTTATCCTTTTACTACAATGTTTTGTGGTTGGAAGGAATAATTTTTACTCGAGGGAGTAATCACTGGACCCTCCAAATCCTTGAGCACCCTCTAGTATAGAGCCAAGACCCACATATTTACTTTCATGTATATATATCGCCATGCCGTAAGTTAATCACATATTCAGTTTCCACTAACAGTTTCTTTCATCTGATCAGCAACTTTTGTACTGACTGAAGCACTTGCTCAGATTTTTAAAACAAAAATTCTATACAGGGCGGATGGATATTAAAAGAGAGAAAATTTATTGACATGTCTATTTATTGAGCAGTCTAAGTCAGCACGCCATTTTCTCATGTGGACTGTTTATCTACTGAGTGGGACTGTAATGTCATTAGAAGCACATTCTATGTCCTATTCTTACTATTATCTAGTGCAGTGCCTTGCGTCCACAATAATTATCCAATTCACATTTGCTAACTGGAAAACAGATCTACTTTTGCACATTTTATGTGGTCTCCTGGAAACTCTAGCTGCATAAAATGTTTAGAAAAACAAAGCTATTGAAAATGACTAATCCTGTTTGGATTGGGTTTCTAGTTTGCCCGAAATTAGGCATTAACATTTCACAGCTCTTATCCTAGGCCAGAATCTGCTGAGACAGAGATAATTTTTGTACAGCTCTACGGTGACCTCTAGGGTGACTCTCCAAGAGGGCCAATTCATGTCGGGTTTGGTCTCTGCCATATTTCCAGCCCTAGAACAATGCCTGGCACACAGAAGGTGTAAACATGTATTGGATAAATGAATGAGTTGCTAGAAAATACTGAGGTGGTCAGAAATGAATGAGCCATCTGGAGGCTGATAGAGGTTCATTCTGTGGTTTCTCTAAGACACTGTTTGTTCAGCCAAAAGTGATCTCGTTCTCTTTACTTTCGAGAGGCCGCGTCCACGTACCTTTCACAGTTATGACCCGTGGTGTAGTCCTGGCAGCTCAAGCATTCTCCTGTTACTGAGTCACAGTCATCGGCGTGGCCATTGCACTGGCAGGGCTGGCAACTCGGAAATCCCCAATACCCAGGTAAGCACCGGTCGCACTGCCGAGTGTACACCCCCTGAAAACAGTGGCACTGGCCAGTGATGGGGTCACAGAAAGCATTGACAGATCCTTGCAGATGGCAATCACAAGCTGAAGAGAGACAGGCAACCACACAGAGAAACTCATTAAATGCAAATACACCCCTCATATAAACACCCTTGGGCCCAGCTCAGAATACTCATGGGCTCATGTGATCAGCTTCCAGAGTGAAGCACTGCCTCCTGAGGCTGTGAAGCCCACACCAATATTCCTCAGATAATCATTACAATTCTGGTTAACCTACGTTTGCATCCACTGGGGCCAAAGCCAAAGGTGCCGGGAGCACATCTGTTGCAGGTTCTTCCAACCACGTTGGGCCGGCACTCGCACTGGCCTCCGTTGGGGTCGCAGACGGAACTTAATGAGCCCTGAGGGTCACACTCACAAGCTGAAGGGGAAACAAGCCAGAACCTGTGACACAGAGCAGCTGCTCCCCCCCCAAAAATGAGCGCAATGCATCACACCTGACTCTGAACTGGCCTGTCCCTTCCCTTGGGTTCTTCCTGGTCCTTTACTACCTGGGCATATGCAGAATTCCCATTTAAAACCATCTCATCCCTGTGATGAGCAGGAGGGGAGCAAGGAGACAGAACTGGCAGATACAAGCAGTTTTCTAGGAAGAAGGTCATTAAGGTTTTCTCCTCTTGCCTTCAAAGCTCAAATATCACAGGACCTTAGACAAAAGCCCAGCG
The DNA here is from genome assembly GCF_001890085.2 of Hipposideros armiger. Lineage (NCBI taxonomy): Eukaryota > Metazoa > Chordata > Mammalia > Chiroptera > Hipposideridae > Hipposideros > Hipposideros armiger. The sequence goes on along the minus strand of NW_017732005.1, from coordinate 561,153 downwards.
ACCTCTGGGGACTGCTCTGACCTTTCAAAGAGAAAAACAAACTTCAGTTATTCCAACTGCCCACCCGCCTATGGAAGTGCTACATCCTCATGGACTTTTCCCCTTGTCACCTGGTGTATTTCTTGACTATTGATTGCATTTGCAATAGTGCTCTATCACTAAAATATCCTTTAAAAAAAAATAAAGACCAACTGTAGTTGAGACACTATTTCCTTTGTGCTAACTGCCTCATACAGAGCTATAGGGCCTGTCTTCTGACATACCTCATGACGCCAAGTGTCCTCTTGGCTCTCGAGAAAGAAGGGGCAGAAGCAGCTGCAGAAATACCTACCCAAGCCTGTCTGGTGTAACAGGGAAGAAATGCTAAAGATTATGTTTCTGCAAACGTCAGTCATCGGCGTTTTCACAACACTTCTGCTGTTCTCCAGACATCGATATCTCTGAAAGGTTTCCCAGGCACTGTTGGTGACCGGCCCATCTCCTGAACCTCCCACGGTGAAGATGTCCAGTGATTTGCAGAACGGCATGAGAACAAGCTGCGAAGAAATGAGAACAGCTAAGTGCTCTTAGGGTGGCATCCCATGTCATCAGTTAGAGCAAGTAAACACGTAAAACCCCAAATGCTTCCTTGACTCTTGAAAAAAACAACAACTAGACTCATTCAATAAACCTGCCCATTCTTACAATATTCTTGCCAGAAAAAGTTTAGATAGGCCTTACATGGTTTGATGGTTTTTTGAAATGTTCTTTTTAAGATACTTCATATTTTCAGAAAGAATCAGCTTGAGTAAATTCTTTTTAGAGGGTAGAGTTTTGTTAAAATAAATAAGCAAAGCAGCCTTGGAGGAAAAAAAAAATAAGAAGAAAGAAAGAAAAAAAAGAAAGAAAGAAAGAAAAAAAGGTTCTGCCAAGCCTCTCAGCATCACCCCTCCACAAAACCCTCTGCGGAAGCACAGGAACAACTTCTGCCCAGCCCTCCCTATATGTATCAGAAATGACCTTGCACTTACGGAATCAATAAGCGTGTATGGACTCTCCACACTGCTGTCGGAGGTGGTGTACTGGGGCAGCTCTAACCTGACTGTGTAGTTCACACCCTTCTCAAAGCACACGGGGCGTGGAAGGACCACGTACCTGCCCCACAACAAAAGAGAACAACAACAAAAGTCATCCTTTAAGTATCCAATTAATCAAAGCTCTACGCAGCTCATTTTGAAGGAAGAAAGTCAATAGTCAGTGTTAGGCTCTGGCTCTGAAATGGTAACTGTACAACTCACAAGGCAAGATAAGAGAAAAAAGTAATTTGCTATTAGTTCTACTGAGCTGCAAACCACTGTCACACTGACCTTGAGCCAGGCGATAAGGACACCACCTGGTTGTCATCATCAGGAACTGTGTTACCACATCGGCTGCTGGTTGGAATTTTCCCAGGTCGCTGCACCGTGATAACAGCTTTTTCCCAGTGGTCGGGTAGCTGGAATAAAAAACAACAATCAAAAGGACCATCCACACTGGCCCACTGCTGCCTGTCTGTTTATAAAGACCTTTCCCAATCGATCATCTGCCAAGTTTAAATGGAAAAGCTTGCATTTCCCTTCCCTCTTAACCATTTCCTCTGCTACTGCCCCAGTTCTAGCCCTAATCCCTGAAATTGCCTCCCAACTGCTCTCCCCGCCTCTCCCTACATCCCTTTCTATCCACCTTAAAACCCAGCTCAGATAATGACACCCCCCTGCTCAAAACCCTCCAATAGCTTCCTCTTAATATAGAGCCCAAGTTTATTTACTGATCCTGGCATTTTTCCGAACAGCATGTCCAACCGTATCCCTTTACCTATCTATGTGGAGCGACTCTCAAAAGACTCTTCTCTTCCCTGCTCATGCTATTCCTGACTTCCTCTTGGGTCAAAATTTCATCTATGTTTAAGGCTGACATCTGATTCTTTGAAATATTCTGGCAGCCCCTGGCCTGGCCTGGCCCGGCCCAGCCCAGCTGGTATGAAACCTTTCATCTTCCATCACTGTTTATATCTCTGATCATACACTTTCCACCTTTGGTGTCTTACACCTACAGTTAGGGGCACGTGTCTGTTCCTGGGCAGTATAGGCGTGAGGGCAAGGAGAGATATGATACTTTCTCATCACCACCTCACGTCTCAGCAAGGCTAAGTGCCTAGCAAGAGATCGAGAATGTTAGTGAAACTGAATTCAAGAAAAACGCACTTTTTTCACTTCCAGGTAGGCTACGAAGTCAGAGAGAGTTTCCCCTATTCCAATGCAATTTCCAAATTTCACAAAAACATAGCGTCCATTAGAAGCAAGTTTTTCTACCAATATCCTCCCCAACCAGAATAGTTCACTGAGGGTTTACCTGTGGCTCATAGCGAATTAGGATGTCGTATTCCATGGAATATGGTATGTTGTCAATGAAAAACTCCAAATAAGCCCCTTCGGGTACTCGGACGAAGCCTGCTCCAGTCCAGGAAGGAATCCGGTCCTGCACATACAGCCGCTCCACTACGCTGACCCCCTGAGGACAAGGAGACAAGTCCTCACGCTTACTTGAAATGCAATTCCATTAAATGGAACAGTCAAAGAAATCTTAAGTTACCCAGAGGTCCAAAACTATAGATATTTCCCCTATTTTTTACAGTCATATTTTCCCAGCAGACTGTAAAAAGTTTGGATATATAAACAACAAATTGGTTTCTTTTTGGTTTTGGTTGAGGTAGTCTTGGGACATGGGTGACGGGACTCAAAGGCCTTGGGCAGACTTTCTATGATGTCACCATGGGAATGGGCATAAAGGAAGGAAAGAGAACATCGCGACTGTTCTCCTAGGCTGTTGTAGTGAGCCTAGGAGTGACGAGGTATGTCCCAGATTTTCTACAAGGTCAGTCCAATATCTAGCAGATTTATTTCTGTCTTTCTCATTGGCATTTATTTCAAGCTCCAACTACAAGTGGGGAAACTTGATACAGTAGTGAATGTTCACTAGTGATGAGCTCATTCTCACTGTCACTGAGAATGAGCACTGATCAATTTGCATTGCTTAATTCCAGCATGCATTTGAGTTTGTTCACAGGGTTATATATGATACCTGTGATTAATCACCTCCAAAGATGAAGTTCTTCCTTCCCCTATGGACGTGTGTCCGGCTTTAGAGGTGGTACCTATGTTACCCCACCCTCGAATCTGGTCTGGCCTGTGACTTGTGACTAAAAAAATGGAAGAAAATGACATTCGGGGACTTCTGAGCCCAGGATTTAAGAGACTGGGCAGTTTTTGTTTCCTCCTTCTTGGAAGCCAGACACCATGGAAGTCTCACTATGCCGACCCCACCATACTATGTGGAAGCTCAGGACAGCTGCATGGAGAGAGGTCATATGGAGAAAAACACCCAGCCGGCACCAGCTGCTTCAGCCATCCAAGCTGAAGTGCCAGAGACACACTGCAAGCCACTAAATTTTGGGATGCTTGTCACACAGCATTGGAAAATGAAACCATATTTTGAGTACTCTGCTAGATCAATAACTGCAGCAGAAGTAGAGAGAATGGAAGAAAAAAACCCCAAAAACCCAACCTTGCTCCCAAACACCAAAAGCCTTATTATTAGTGCATGCTCCAAAGTTTCTTTGGGACTTACAAATTTACTTAGCTTTAAATATAACTGTTCTCAAGAAGGCATGGTCCAGATCCTTCCTTTGGGTTCACTAACAACATGCTTCTTAGACGGTCTGTTCACAAAATGTGTATATGCCATTTACTGCCGCCACACACTGCTTTACCAATCTGCCAAGCAGCCCCCTACTTACGGGCCCAAAGTTGGCTTCTTCTGCTTCGTAGATGTAGTGATCCAAGGTGGTAAAGTAGTAACCAGATTCCATTTCATTGCACTGGCGTCCAATCATGTGGGGTCGACAGGAGCACTGGCCGGAAGTGGGGGAACAGCTGGAAGGAACCACAGCAGGTCAGCTGTGCTCACCTCTTACTAAGGAGCCGCAGCCGGTCAGCTGTGCTCAACGCTTACTAAGGAACCGCTGGGGCCAGTTGTGCATTTACCATTAAACATTAAATGGTGTGAAATATTCAGGTGGGGTTTTCATATTTCCTTCAGAAAATAAGTATATGGAAAAAACACTGCCTATGAATGAATCCCAAACTGGGAGGCTGAAAGGTCTGCATGAGCTGGTGCTTCACTGTCATGTCCCTTGCCCCCTTCACTATGCTCCATCCACACCAGGGTGGGTTTTTCTGTAGATACCACGTGTTCTTGCTTGATGGCCTGTCATTTTTGCCTTATTTCCAACTGCAGCTCCTTTCCTGGGCCTCAGACCAGAAGGACAGTTCCAGCTTCTCTGTCCCAGAGGCTAAAAATAGATCCAAGAGGCAGCACTCCATCCCTCCCACTTCTCTGCTGGGGAGAAGACACCGCTACCCACTGAGTCAACCAAGTGAGAAACCTGGCAGTTAGTTATTCTCTGGATTTCTTCATATTCAACCAGGAACCAACGCCTGTGATTTCACCTCCCAGCATCTGTGTGTCTCTCCTCCCTTCCCATGGGTTAGACCACGCCCTTCTTCCTTCTCTCACAGTAAAAACAGTTAGTCTTCTAATCAGTATCCTTGTTGCCACTCTTCCAACTTCCCATGCTCCACCACGATCCACAGAGCTGCCCAGGTGAACTTTTCTAAGGTGAATTAACCGTGTCACTTCCAAGCACAGTGGCCTTGGGGAGGTGCAACAGGACTTCACAATCATCCTTCCCTTCCTCCTCCGCTTCATCTCGCCCCCCCCCTCACCAACCACACTGAACTACTGACAATTTCTCAGATGTGCTGGGTGAGATTCATGACCCCTCGTTTTGCCCGTGTTGTGCTTACAGCCTGGAATGCCCTTCCACTGGCTGACCCAGCAAAAGTCCACCCTTCCTTCTTTCCAAATTCAGCTCACATGTATGACTCATGCGGTGGCACTTCCTCACCATCACCCCCTACTCCATAGAATGACCCACCTTCTCTTTCATGCCACCACCTCCTTGCACAAAAAATGATGTATTCACAACATCCACAACAAAGCTTGTCACACAGTAGGTGTTTGTTACAGGTGAGGCCGTGTATCAGCAAATCCTACTTTTTTTTCAAAGCCCGGCTCAACTTTTATCTCTTTCACGGTTTTATTTGGTTCTGTCCCTCTACCAGTTTCAAGTGGTGCTTCCTGGGACTTCAGTTGTTCCTTATCTGTACTGTTGAGATAGTTATTGCTTTCTCTCATAGTATAATTATTGACAGACCTATCCAACCCCTTACTCAACTGTAAATGCCCTGAGGACCTGGACTGTGCAGTCTTCACCTTGGTCAGCCCCCGGTAGGGTCTGGCCAGTACTATGCACACGTAGTGTACTCAAACACTGGGCAAACAAATAAATGCGTTAAGGATAGGAGTTCTGAATTTAAAAAACAGAGAAAAAGAAAAATAGGCAATTTAATATAAATAATGAAACTTTTTAGAATTAGTTATTACTCTTTTTGGTAATAAAGTTCTCTGGATAAACTGTAATGTATTCATTTTGTTCTCAACCTATGTCTGTCTTTTTCCTTAGCATCATGATTTTGCGTACAAGGTAAAACCAAATTACATACATCCATTTTTACTTCATTCAAGTCAAGTAGTTTGAAATTGTTACTTTAAACCTTCCCAGACTTCTTTTATTTTTTTTCTCTCATCCCAAAGTTCATTTTAAACCAAGTACCTAAGGCAAGTCCAGTTGAAGTACTTTTCCATATATCATGTAAAATCATTTTTATCCTACAGAAATATGAACACTCAACATCCTGTAGCCAATTCCCAGAGGAGGAAAGCTTGTTCCAATTAGGACCCAGGCCTCTTTTGGCACAGTCCACCAACCAAAGCCATCTGCAAAAAGCCAGGCATCAGACATTATACCATAAGGACCAAAATAAATAAATAAATAAATAAAATCCTTTCCTCCCCAGATGTTTACTGTGGCAACAAATGTCTAAAACACAAACCACCGAAGAAGAAAACAACTGGATTCTTCACATGTCATCACTAGAGAATTAGCAAATAAAGCTGAGGATGAGTGTGGGCAGACTCCTGGGAAGGCCTTTTACCTGTGGCCCAGTTCTAAAGATACTCAGGAGAACCTGATCAGGTAAAAGGAATTCCCTAACCTTAGCCTTGGCAATCACTCCTCTGTGTCGAGTTGAATTGCTGTCAGTGCCAGGCATGGCTCCAATTCTGTACCTCCTCCTTTAGTGAAATCCTTCTTGTGGCTTACCCGGCCCTGTGCAGGTGACCCTCACTCTACAGCCCTTAGCTCTCACTCGGCTGTGCTCTGGGTGTACACTGCCAGCCATGAATGGGACATTTCCATGGTTTGCCAAACTGTCAGCTCGAATTTATTTTGCCCCAAACTGCTCATCGACTCACAATGACTTCTTATCTTCAGCTATTTCTGTCAGGAGATTCAAAATTCTTCTGATGTTGTAGGCGAGACACAACCTTCCATTTCCATCTTATTTCAAGATGATTCTCAACTTAGCAGTTTCTGCTAATTGTCATCACCACTGCCCTAAACCAGTATGTCATCATTCCATACCTGTTCCTCTAGCAACCTCCCAAACTAGCCTCTCAAGCTCTTCTCTGCCCCCTGCCCAGCACATCTTGTCCACACTGCCAAACCAATCTTCCCATAGCATTGCTTTCATCACTTCACAAAAAACCACGATTGTTCCTTCTTATCATATCAAGTCATGATGCCTCCGCCTGGTCTCCAGCAGCCTCTATAACGCATCCTCTAAAAACAACTGCTCCTTCTTGTGGTGACTGCCCTTTGCTTTCAGAAGAGCCACACGCCTCGTACTCTTCCACAAATATTTACTGAGCAAATATTGGCCCTAGAATCTGTGCTTCCTGGTGTCAACACTCTTACATTTTAGTCCACTGTCAACTGTCTTCTGGATCAATCCTTACTCTCTTGATAAAGTCCATTATTTCTGGCTAAATGATAAAGAGGAAGAAAAATGGGGGACAAAATAGTCCCTGTCCTAAAGAACTTATAATCTAATTGGGGAGATAAACAATAAAGCAATTGACCAATACAACAAATCAAAATGTTGTAAGTACCTATACAGAAATACAAGCAAAATACTATGGATTTAGTGAAAAACATTGTTCATCTGGTTAAGGGCAGCATCATGAAAGAGGTGGCTCTGAAGGTTGCAGGGGATTTTTTTTTTTTTTTTTTCAGAGGATCTTGACAGGCAGAGGACAGGAATGACATGAACAAGGAGGAGTAATGCAGGAATGTGAGCAGAGATGGCCAAGATCAAACCAGGTCTTGACCTTGACACACTCATTCTCTATGCCTTCACCAGTCTCAGCTAGAAGGCCCACCTGCCCACCTGTCACATCTCTCAAATATCACTCATCTTTCAAAAGCCAAGCTCAAATCCCACCTCCTCCATAATGAGATAAAAACGTTATTACATGTAATTATTTTTCCTGTGTTCAAGTAAAAATCACATTGGATAGAAATGGTACAATTCTAAGTTTATATCTTCCCTCCCACAAATTTCCCTGTAACTAGATACAGATTCAATTCACTGGATCAGTAAGGAGATGCAAAAACAAATAAGATGCAACGATTTAAGGCAAAATAAATCAGGCCCTGTGGCAGGCAGAACAACAGCCCCCAAAGATGTCCATGGTCTCACCCCCAGAATCTGGGGATAGGTGACCTCACATAGCACAGGGAACTTTGCTGATGTGATTAAAGTTAAGGAACTTGAGATGGGCGATTATCCTGGATTACCCAGAGGGGCCCCATCTAATCCCATTAGTTCTTAAAAGTGGAAGAGGAAAGCAGAAAAGTGGGTCAAAAATGTGACATGAGGAAAATCTGACGCACAGTTACTGGCTTGCAAGACGAAAGGAGGCCATGAGTCAAGGGATGTGGGCAGCCAGCAGACACTGGGAATGCTGTGCTGGGAGCCAGCAGGAAACCAGGAACCTCCTTTTACAACCGAAAGGAGCTGGTTTCTGCCAATCACTCAAATCAGCAGGAAACAGATTCTCCACGAGAGCCTTACGATAGAAACAGGGCCTACCGGCATCTTGATTTAGTCCAGGGAGACTGTGTCTGACATACAGAACTGTAACATAATACATTTATTTGTTTTAGGCCTTTAAGTTGTGGTAATTTACTATGGCAGCAATAGAAAACTAATACAAACCCTATTTTTTCTTAATGGGTGAAGGCCAAGATTATTACTTAAAAACACAGATTTCTCATAAGAATAGAAATTAACAATTTGTTTAAATACTCTATTGGAAGGAAAATTCTTTCATTTAAATAGTGATGAGCCGAGTAAATACTGTACAGTCTCAACTTTTCTTTATTACTAAGAAATCAGGGGCGAAATAAAGGATAAATAGCATCATTCATAAGAATCACCACTCTGTTCAACACTGATTTCTCCTCCAAAATTCTGATTACAAAGATTTGGTTCTACATTGATTAGCAGTCAGCACTATCCTTTTTATCCTGAGTAGTACCTCCCTTTAGACTAGGATGCTTTCTTAAGGGGTAGAAGCTGTGCTCTCTAATCCTTTTATGTCCAGTTACCATATAATTAATAGAGGATTTGATATCATCATCATTAACTATACTGATGAATATATATATTAACTTCTGCTCTTTTTTCAAAGTATAATAAATTGCAGGTGCTCATTTACTGAGTACCTGCATGGTGTGCTGTGCTGGGTATGAAGGGAGATGCAAAAACAAATAAGATGCAATCCCTGTCCAGAGACCTTTGAAATACAAACACCTATAATACAAAGCTGAATAAAATAAGTGCTAAAAGAGATGCAGAAGCAATGTGTTGCCAAAACATCAAGGGAGGGCTAGGGACTTCAGTCCAGGAAGTTAGAAGCCTTCAAAAAAGTGGTGGGCTTCAAGTCAGATATCAAAGTTCTAAATTAACTGAAATGATTTTGAAGGATGATGTGAAGATGTTTATATACTTCAATGTTTTTTAAACATTTGCAAGTAGCATTTCCCTAGCAACCATTCTTATTGATTCATTAAAGCAGGTTAAGGCAAAGCTTCATTAACCTGGCTTGAGTTACATTATTTAATTAAGTCTTACCTCTTGAGAGTATTCAAAAGTCCAGATTAGCTGTCAACATAATAGGCATGGATTACTAAGCTTTTACTGTCCTACAAAAATCCATTTGGCTTATCATACAAAATATTTTCAAAGTTTTTCCACCTCACATGACTTTGACATTGAATTCTGTCTCTGGCCAAAGTAACCAGGCATGCTTGGGATCACCTTTAGAGATTGCCACTCCTAAGGAGTGCATACTTAGTTTTCGTTATCTTTAACATCATTTGTTTCTCAAATTCTTTGACTCAATCAACATGTATTCAAAACCTACTATGTGTCCAAGGCAAAGCAAAGGAATATTATCAGGGAGAAGATATTTATGAGTGGTTGCAACACATCATTCATTCAGCAAGTATGTCCTGAGTGTCTGCTATGCACTAAGCAGTCTCCAAACAGAATCAGTGCCTCGGGAAAACTCTGAAAAGGATCACAGGATCACTACAAAACTCTGCAGTCACAGGACCAGAGGCATCTTTAAAGGTTCTTTTTTTCCATCAGTGATGTCAAAATATAGAGTGCCTCATCAATCATGCTAGAGAGATCAAATTACCTGCTTTAAAAATCTTCACTCAAAAATTTTGCTTCAGGGGAGACTGGTTAGCTCAGCTGGTTAGAGCGCAGTGCTCATAACACCACGGTTGCCAGTTCGATCCCCATGCCCTCCACAACTAGATTGAAAAACAATTACTTGACTTGGAGCTGATGGGTCCTTAAAAAACCCACTGTTCCCCAATTAAAAAACAACAACAACAACAAAAAAACACACATTAAAAAAATTTTTTTTGCTTCACAAACTCTCTTGGTTCGCACATTATGGTTTTACAACTTGTTGCAGGAGAGACTAGGGGCAGCCTAGGGGCTGTGTGGGGGAGGATTTAGAGAGAGGAAGCATGTATGAAATAGAGAAAAAGAGGAAAGGAGTGTAATAGAAACCGTTTAGAGTAAAGAAACATAGGACATTCCTGAGTTTATGACACAATTTGGAGAATTATAGATGCCATTTTCATCTAATCAATTTCATCTAATTATCTAATCAAATAAAAAGAAGAATTTTAGGTGTGATGGGAGCTTTGAATTGAGGAATCAATTACTAAAGGAATCAGTGTCTGGGAGTCAAAGGAAAGTCAGAGAAGATTCCATAAACAGACAAGCGGTTTGCCTTGCTTCCCTGCTCGGATGGAATTATCCTTGCGCCCTTCCCTCTGGAGGTTTTCTAAGAACAAACATTCACCCTGGAGTTTCAGAGGCTACACACTGTCCTGCGTTCCACTGCATGATCTGGAATAGGACAACCCCAAATACAGAGGCCAAACAGGACGTGTTCTTGCTGCCTAAGATCCTCTGCCTTCCCAGCAGACTACTATGGTGTTGGGAAGTAATCCTGTAAGACAGTCAACTCCTGAGCCCATGAAGCACAGTGAATTTAACATGTTCTCTCAGGGCAGATTAAGCACAGAAACATCTGCTCTTTTCTCGGCGGTCATGCACACTGTCTTCCCCAGATGTTCTGAATCTGGTCCCGTAACCAACAGAGACCAAAACTCTCACTGACTCAAAGGTGGTTAATTAAACTCCCACAAATTTAACATCTTGCCAAATGTGTATTATGATAATTTCTGAGAGAGCTTTCATGTCTCATCTATTCAAGGAATACCAACATATTTAAGGAATTAAACGTTATTATATGTAATTTTCATTCATAAGCTTGGAAGTTGAAAAAAAATAAAGAAGAAAATGAAAAGATTCTTTACACAAATCAAAATGGGAGTTCATTATTTATCTTTTAGATTGGTGAAAAATAAAATGTTTGATGGTACCAACTGTTGGTAGGAATAGAGAAAAAGATACTTTTATAATTGGTTGGTAGAAAAGTAAACTAGCACAATCTGCATGACAATCTGACATTCTCTATTAAAATAAAAAATGAACATCTGCTTTGACTTACGGTTCCATCATTGGGAACCTAATCGATAGATACATCTATAAACATTCATCAAGATATATCTATAAGGGTATTCACTGTGACATTTTTAAAAAGCAAAAATACTGGAAATAAATAAATCATGGTACTTTCATATGAGAGAACACCAAACAAAAGTGGATGAATACACGCTGCTATGAAAAAAGAGCTCTAGATAAAAAAAAGCAAGTTGCAGAATAGTGTACATAACATATATTACTTTGATTTTCAAAAATGTCAGTAAAGCGAAGTGGAAAATCATTTTTTTTATTTGTACTTGTCTGTTAAAAGAAATAAATCTAAATTGTTATTTTAAAAGAAATTAGAGGAAAGAAATTATAATTTTTAACAGGTATTCTGAGCACTATTATTAACTTCTAGAGAGATCCAAGAAAATGTACTTCTCAGCAGTGGAACCAGCAAGAAGAATGGGAGGGATGCCTGTCTGAGCAGTCTGGTTTTTAAAAAAACTATGGGCATACATTGTTTCATAACATAAAAAAAACTGTAAAGTAAAAGTACTACACAAGTAACAACACTATTAAAATCAGAAACAGAAACATACTATAATAGAAGGTTTCAAACTAACTCTTGGAATGAATACATCTTTGAAAACACTGAGACCACAAGTAAGAGTGATTGATTGTCAGGCATTCAAACCAAAGGTGAATGTACTTTGTGTATCTTCTTCAGAGACTGAATGTCATTTCTCCTAGGTCGCTCTCCTGGGTGACTGAGTACAAGAGAGCTCCACTCACCTATTGTTCAAGGCTCCTCCAAAGTCACAGTCACAAGGTCGACATCCATCCAAATCGTTGCTTAAGCCCCAATGCTCTGGCTGTAGAACAAAAGATTAAACATCTAAAGGTGGGTTCCTGTAATTACACAACAGAGTCAGCAAGAAACAAGGTATGGCATGTTTTGATTGTTCCAAATGTTCATTTGCACCATGAAAGCAGAAAGCATACAAAAGAAATGAGTGTGAGAAACCCCAGCTGCAGATCACTGAGGTCAGAGAGGGTTCCACATAATCATGCGGTAATGCCAGATCAGTCATTTCCTTGCCCTGCAGAGAGCCTGCATCCAATAATAACCATGAGAAGGCAGCGAAGATGCCAGTTTTCTTCATTAGAATTACTCTGGCAGTAAAAGTTTTGGCGACTATTTGGCAGGCCTTTACATTTTTCCTAAGTTCTTCAAGGATTTGTCTGTGTGGAAACACAGCCTAAAGCAAGCATGTTTTCACAACTGAAAGGTGAGGAGATCATCTACTCCTGAGAACACCAGAGATGGTAATGCAATCTATGCGGGGACAGAATCTATATAGGGAAGAAGATCTCTTTGCGCCTTAGCAAATATTGGGTTGTTGGAAAGGTCATGATGTATTGTTTCCATGTTTTGCGTTGCAAAAATGCGTCATGACTTTTCCAATAACCCAATACACATTTCCTAATAAGCAATAAAAACCAGGTGCACCAATTTAAATCAGACTTCCAAAAATTTAACAATCTATCAGGATATGCGCATGTGCATATTTAGGGATCATCAGCATAGTTTGGGTTCAGTAGACCTCCTCTCCCATATTATAAAAGCAATCACAAAAATGTTATAAAAAATACAGAATAAGTTTGTAGAATTTCTCTCATAATTATTCTACCGGGGATCACTACAGTGAACTTTCTAGTGTATTTCTTTCCAGGTTTTGTTTTTCTTGATGAATTTTTTTCCCTACATAATCAAGATACTACTCATATTCTGAGGTGGTTTTTTTTTTTAATACCAGCACAAGTATTTCTTCATGTTAGTCACTTTCAGTGGCAACCAAATATCACACTACATAGAAGTCCCAAAATTTACTTACCTATTTTCCCCACTGTTGCTTCTAAGTTTTTCACAATGATTAATAAAAGATGCAATGACTTACTGGGTGATCACTTCATAAGGTATATAAGTGTCTAATCACTATGTTGTACACCTGAAACTAATATAGTATTATTTGAAAAGTAAATTAAAAAAAAAAAGATGCAATGAGTCCTCCAGTGAATACATTTTGTCCTATTTTCTGACTATTTCATCAGGATGGATTCCCACAAGTCAAAGGGTTTGTACTTCCCCACAGGCTACTGATACATTACCTCTAAAATGCTTTTCAAAAAATATGAATCAAATTGCATTTTCATCAGCAGCATATGAGTACCAGCCCCTATTTTGTCCTCACAAATAGTCAGCATTCCCATTTTTAAAAACTTTTATTAACTTTGTCTGTGAAAATGGTATTTCACTGTGGCTTTATTTTACAGTTCTAACGTGATAGTTAGCTTATTCATTAGTAATTCCTCTTTTGTGAAGTGTGCACTCACGTTTTTTAACATTTACATATACAGATGATGGTAGAATCTAGAATAGCAAAAAGCATTCTGAATTAAAGCATGTCATATTCACAAACCACAAATCCCATGTAATGAGGATTTACCTACCAGGCACTCGTCACAATGCTGTCCAGTCACCAGACGCTTACAGTAGCAGTAACCACTCTCAGAGTCACAAGGATTCCCGCCAGGAATAGTTCCCAGAGGATTGCAAGCACAAGCTTTGTTGAAAATAAAATGAAGGAAAGAAACATAAACCAAGGGAATCTGTAGTCTGGTTTAGAATTGCAAAGTAAAATGGGAATTATGCACATCTGAGAACTCCCAAACTTTTTAATAAATGTACTTACATTTACAACCAAACGGATCTTCAGCATTTAAACCATAGAAGGCTTCTTTGCAGATATCACAATGTTCTCCTTCCACATATAATTTACACCGACACTGACCAGCAATGAGGCCAGCAGAAAAATCTGTGTAACTGTCACAGACTCCCCCATTCTGAGAACCAGCTGGGTCACAGGTACATTCTAAGAAGAATGAAAATCACCAGGTGACACAATGTGTATGTCTGTATAAATACATATATTCCCCTCATCTTCCAAAAGTCACAAAAATAGACTAAAGAAGTCTGGACTACCAAGTAAATTCCACTCCCAGCATCCTATATCACAGATAAAACTATGCTGGGTCTGATGCCCAGACTGAGTTCCAAGAGAAGGATGGTGACTACCAGACTATTCAAATTGAAAGGTGACCCGAAATAGGTCCGACCTCATGACCTTTCCCCACGTACGTTCACAGAAATTAGGATCTCGGGTGTCTCTCTCCGGGTGCTGGTAGTAAAACGGCTTGCACTGTTCGCAGTTGCGTCCCATTGTGTTGTGCTGACAGTCATCACACACTCCTCCACTGACGTTTCCGGTGGCCAAGTAGGCCGCCATGTCAAAGTGGCACGAGCTGGAATGCTCATTGCAGTTACACTCTGCGTGACAAGACCAATGTCAAGAAAAGCCTTTAAAATCTATTTATCAATGCAGGGTGGGGTTGGAGGAAGAAAGCTCATTTTGGAAACTAGGGATGAAGTTCAGGCAAAACAGCAATTAACAAGAAGGCACTTGTGGTGAAAAAGGACACATTTACTTATGATATCAGCCTCAATCCTGAGAACCTTCCAAGTGGGAACTTCATGAAATAAACACAATGATCTGCCCTCTTTGGAAAACAATGGGCTATAACAAGTTGAAAACCTTTGGGGAAAGTCCCCTTGGAAGCTTGTCGGCAGGAAGGTTGTCACTGCATGGAGGACGCCTTTGGGTCCCGCTCAGGGTGGGATGGGAATATACCTCTAGAGGATTTCCTAGGCGCTACACTCCTAGAGAAGTCTGTTTGGGCTGCCAGCTTGGAGGAACATGGCATGAAGGCCTGACTCGCTTCCTTGCATTTCCACCACCACACTAGGCCAGGCTCTTTAGTGAGAAGTAAGGTCTGCTTAACAGCCATCTAGCCTGCTTGAGTGCAGCTGTTCCTCCTCTAGCCTACTCAGCAGTCATTTTGGTCCAACCTAGCTTTAATCATCTCACTCTCACAGTCAACAAGCCACATGATTCCTCTTATCATCTCACAACGAAGTTGAACTCGGCTTGGCCCGCACAGGGCTCAGCCTTATCTGTCTCCTCGCTGTAACACTGCGTCCTGTAGACAGGGGCTGGGTCTTGTCCACTGAAGTGGGCTCAGCACCTAGCACAGTATTGCCCCTGATACACTGGTTGAATTAAACCTCAAAATCGTTTCCCAGCATAGACTGATGGGGTCATGACAAGGTCCTTGGGACCTTGTGCTCAATGTTGTTCTCCTTACCCAAAGTCCCTTCCACTTTCCTCTTTTTCTCCTTCTCTCTACCTAAACAATCTTCACTATTCACCAAGGGCCAGCTGGGTGGTACTTACTGACAAAACCTTGACCACTCCAGCCTTCACTGCCTTCTCATGAATTTCTTCTACAACAGCCCTACTCAGTGGGGGCCCACACAAGGGCAGGATAGTATATCAGAATCACTGTGTGTCGGGGGTGGTGTTTCAAACACACCTCTGCCCAGAGAATACCATTGAGATATATGGATGTATGAGTGGAAGGAATGAAGCCAGAGGCTACTGCTAGGCTGGCAAAGAAACAAGGCCAAACATTCCATATCTCTTCAACCTTAATTATCTGCCATGCCATATTTTTCTTTCGTTTTTCTCTCATGCTCATTTTGCCTTAAAAACAGGTACAATGTCAGGGAAAACATCTTCTTCTTCTACTGAATCTGCTAAACACATAGGTGCTACTCAGTAAATACTCATTTATTAATTTAATTGAGTGAATATTGGTTTCCTAAGATTAGTGTGAAGCTGGGAAAAGGGTAGTAAGTTTTGCAAAATAGTGTACTATTATTTTACCTCTAATCAAAAAATGGATACCGGGGTCTGAATTGATTCTAAATTGTCCCTTTGACCAAGACTTACTTTTACAGGCATTGCTGTTTCGGCCTTCAGCAGGTCTCCATGGTAAATCATGGTAGAAATCCATGCACAACTCACAGTTTAAGCCCTTGGTATTATGCCTGCACATGCAGTGTCCGTGAACCTTGAAAGTTGTAAAAACAGAAATGAGTAAAGTAAGAGATATACTAATGGCCACATTTCCTCCATGATCAGTGGAAAATATAAACCCATTTTCACACTCCTCCTAATCTCTAGCACACACACTGAGGGGTTCTTTGTTTTCATTTTGTTGTCCGCCCGCCCTGCCCCAAATGAATTCTGTCATGTTGAAATGAATGCTATAATGCCCATCACTAGGAACAGTTCCTATTATATAATGGATACTCAGTAAACATTTTACTAAACTATCAATGAAAAGAACCCAGATAAATAAAATTAGTAACTTCAGAATTTTTTTAAAAAACAAACTAATTTTTTAAGAGTTAAAAAATGTATTATTATGATAGACATCAAAATTTATAATGCAGAACTAAATGTATACACACCACTTGGGAACGAACTCACATTACTGTAAGTTCTACCACTGAGCCATAGAAAGAAAGGTTTTTGTTGGCTTGTTTTGCTTTTGACTTCAGGCACAGCACTTAAATTTTTTTTCAACCAATGTTTCTACATTTATATTTTTCCTTTTACATTTTTTTCCTTTAAGAAAGAAAATATAAAATCTCAGAAAGAGATACAAATTATTTTGCTCTATTAGGGCCCATTATACACTACTTTGCATTGTGACACTCCAAAGCACACTGAAGCCCGAGGCGCACAAATAATAAATTATTTCAGTCTACCAAATATGCACACATGCAGGCACCTCACCTTAACATTAGTTTCTATAGAATGGAATTCGGGAACAGGACAGACAGGTCTACCCTGGACCTACTTGGACAGGAATGCAGTTAGCAGGAGACTAAAATCCTGTCATTACAAGGTGGTTTCACACAGACGGAAAACCAGTTTCAAAGCACACACCACAGGACTCTACAGCGTCTGAATAAACAGTCCAATGTACTGTGAGATGTGTGATAATGACATGATGGCATGACATGAGCTACACACCACATGGATTACACTGCAAAGTAAATACAATCTTCATAGCATTCTTTGAACGATGTAGCAACAAGATTAGGAAACATCTACCCTTTAGGCTCCATTAAAAATTCAACTTTATTTATGCAATAAGTTTCTAACTGGAGTAAAAGGCAGACTCAAGTTTCAGACAGTCACATACATTCAGTCCTGCACTTTCTTAGATGAGGAATTACAAACTGTGAGAAGGCAAAAGGCAGGGGCAGCCAGGCACACCCTTCCTCCAGGAGGCAAACCCACCACCCTCCTGGAAAGAACCCTGGGGCAGTCAGGAGAGCCGGTCAATCTCCACCTGCCTGCCATTTACTTACTTAGGCCCTGTGGCAAGTTATTTAATCCCTTGTTTTATTTATTTATTTATTTTTAAAGATTTTATTGGGGAATTGGG
>NW_017732005.1:531495-536867 GCF_001890085.2 Hipposideros armiger | reverse complement strand
TGACTGCTGTTTTCCATCAAGCTTTTATTTGAAGACAAGCTTACTCTGTATCCTTGGACTATACGGATCTTCTATTTTGAAAGCAGGATCTAAAGCACGGAATATCACCTAAAAACAGATACAAGAGTAACTGGTATTTATGCAATGATCAAAAACTAGATTTGCAAGTAGAATGTTAATACCAAAAAAGCAAACAAACCTCTCCTTCGGTTGAGGGTTCAATGTCAGAATATCGGGAATCACAGATGATATCATCGACTTTTCTCATGGGGCCCGTTGAAACACCTGGAAATGAGCTCTCACAGTCATAGGCAAAGTATCTGTACACGCCCCAGGTTTTCCCAAAGTCGGACGATCGCTCTATCAGCATAGCAGCTGGACGGAACGTCTAGAGGCAGGGTGGAAAAGGTTCATTTGATATTTTTCATTGGTAATCTTTTTTAGTTTTTAATCTCAAATGAAAATATCACTCAACTGTATGCCATAACCCTGACTGCATGTGGTTGGTATTTCAGGCTATGGCTGGATTTCAAATACTTCAAGCTGTTCAACAGAGCCTCTTCTTGTAAGGAAAGTGTCTAGCCTCTAAATTTGCACTTTCTCCTACCCCACCAAGATTAGTAAGCTGTTTCTCTTTAGAAGCTGATTATAAACAGGCCTTAATAGCAGACAAGTTTGGGTATATTTAGTCACCAGTCCCAGAATATGATTGGTTAGTTTGAGTGCTTATTCTTTCATTCGTTCATTTGATCCTTCAGTAGCTGTGTAATGGCTGCTCTGTGCTACCAGACAGTGGTCTATATGCTGTATGTAGATAGTCCAGTGAGGAACCGATATGGGTATAAGCCATTTATTACACGATATGTCACACACCAAAGCAGAACCCCATGTGGTGTGCCTGGGGAAACAGAGGAGGGAATTACTAATGCGAGAATCCTGCAATTCCATTCCTAACTTATATACCCAAAAGAAGTGAAAACAGGCACCAGACACATCTGTACATGAACGTTCACAGCAGCACTATTCACAATAGTCAAAGAGTGGAAACAACTCAAATGTTCATCAACTGATGAATGGATAAATAAAAGATTCTACATACATATAAGGGAATGTTATTTGGCCATAAAAAGGGATGAAATTTTGGTATTTCCTACAACATAGATGAATTTTGAAAACATTGTAGTAAGTGAAATAAGCCAGGCACAAAAAGACAAATATTGTGTGACCCCCATGCATGAATAGGCAAGTACATGGAGGTGGGCAGATTAGAGGTTTCCAGGGGCTGGAGGAAGGGGTCAATAAGGAGTTACTGATTAATGGGTACAGAGTTTCTATCTGGGGTGATGAAAAAGCTCTGGAAATAGATAGTGATGACGGTTGCACGATGTTGTGAATATACCTAATGCCACCAAACCGTACACTTAAAAAGTTAAAAAGGCAAATTGTGTGTTATGTATATTTTACCACACACAAAGCTAGGGAATGTTTCAGAGAGAAGATGGCATCAAACTGGACCTTAAAAGGATAACTAGGTATTTTCCAGGCAAGGGGTGTAGATGGCTGCAGGTGGCAGAAGACTGTTGGTTGGGGCAGGGTAAGAAGGAATTTGTTTGTCATGCTAAGAGGTTTACTTCATCTTTATGCAATGAATGGGGAACAGTGGAAGATTTAAGGGACAGAATGAAATGATCAGATTGCACTTTAGAAAAATAACTCTGTGGCAGAGTTCCTGGACATGGACAAAACAAGAGACAAAGAAACCAAGTGATAGAAAAAGATGAAGGTCTTAACTCAAATATTACAGTTTGCATAGAGATAAAGGGATGGAATTGAAAGTCTTGAAAATTTAGTGAAAGTAAAATATATTGAATTACATTTGGTGATCAATTAGATTTCAGTGAAAAGGGAGGGAAACATGGGCGCCTGAGCCTGGGGAGCTGGGAGGACTGTGCTTGCTAATAACAAAGACACAGAAGAAATGTGAGGGCATTTGGTTTTGGACTAGTAACTTCTGAGACATCCACATGGAGATGCCCACTGGACAACTGGAAACAGTGGGCTGGCACACAACTGCAAGAATNTTTCATTTCTGCTGATGCAGTCTTATCATGTACGACACAGGGCAACAGGGAACGGGCCCAGTGCATCAGATGCTTTTAAAGTCCAAATACAATGTTAAATATTTATAATCTATGCCTAGCTTACAATGAAGACTCTAGAAAGAGCCATGGGTTGAAAGAGAAAGTCCATGAGTCCATGCATTAAAACTTGGGCTCTTTGTAAAATCAAAGACTAAACAGAGAAACCTCAGTGGCCTATTGAACTGAATGGAATTTATGGATGCCAGCACTTCCTCCTTCACAAATGCTCCTGCACAGAATGAGCACAAGCGCCTATTGAGGAGAGGCCAAACAACAAACTTGAAGAGCAGCTGGAGTATTTAGAAACCCTTGAACTGATCTTTGTGGAAGCCCTCGGAAGAACAAATACACTCCTCTCCGCTCTCTCCTGCCATATTCACCAAAAACTACGCCTTACATTGACTGCTGTTCTAAGGGGTAAAGTCACTTCTGAAGCGAGTCTCAGAGGTCTCAACAATAGGGACAACCAAAGAGGTATTGGTTCCCTAGAATACGAAGTAAATCAAAAGCATAAACAGCTAAAATGGATGCTTCTTTAACACAGAAATAGATTTTCTGGTGCGAGGTAACAATAGAAGACAAGAGAATTATAATGTTAACACATTCCCCAAGTCCCACGAATTTCACCCAAAAAAAGGAGCAGACTGTGAGTCCTTTTAGGGACCCAGGGGCGGTTTGCCCAGTGGACATTTCTCAGAAGTGGATGTTGACAGCAGGGAGGGCGGGCCTCCCGGAGCTCCCTCGGCAATAGCACAGGGCTGGACGTGCCACTAAGTATTTGTTTTACAACAGAATGAATGAGTAAATCAGAGACCAGAGACAGTCTGGGCCACATGTGAAATTAAGTTAAGTGGGGAAACGGCACTCCTCTGGCTAGAGCCCCTGGACTTCTTCCATCCTAGTCTTCCATGCTCAGACTGGAAAGTTCTGTGGGTCTTGGTCAAAACCAGGGCCAAGCGCAGCGGAGAAAGCTGAGCAGCTGCCAGCCCTGCCTCTGCTCACCTGCCTGCACCCTGAAAACACGGGGGGGTGGGGCCTCACCCTTCGCTCTGACTACAGGACCAGGTCCACACAAGACATAAGCCACAGCCGATGGCAATGCCACAAACAGCTGCAGGGCAGCTAGAATTTACCGAACAGTTTCTTCACGTCAGGCACTTTGGTAGGTGGTTTATTATCTCATTTTCCCTCTATTACAACCCTAAGGTCAATAGTACTCTCTCCATTTACAAATGAAAAAAACAGACTTAAATAAAAGTTTTAAGTAANCAAGCCAACTCTTAACCAATAAGCCACTTGGCCAGCCCCTCCCTGGTTTCTTTTAATAAGGACACTTGGATTAATAACTCCTGTCCAGCTTTAAAATCTTATAGGTCTATAAGAATAATTAGTTTACTTAAAAACTGGTAAAATAACCTAATTTTATCCATTTTGCAAATCACCCAAGTCCCAAAATTTTAAAAGTACATAATTTGAAAGCACAGCATAAAAGTGGGAAAAGAATGAAATGAGAAGATATAAAGAAACAAAGTCTATTGATTCCTAAATGATATCCTGTGGTTCTAGGTTAAAATTTCCAGTTTCTTTGGGCTGGGATTAATTTATGCCTACTATCATGACGACTGGAATGCTTGTGGTTTTTAATCTTCCCTAAAATAAAGGAAGATGTACAATATTATTATTTTAAAAGCTTTTTAATCCTTATTAATTAAAATATTTACTGCAGCAGCAGCCCATAGCAACGATTTCTGAAAATTAATTGTGTCTATGAAATGATCAGTCCTTACATTCTTGTAGTCCAAGAAAGTCGGCAAACAGAAAATCAACAATAAACCACACTATGATGGTCCCATGGGTGAAATGTAAGTGGAAAAAGAAACCCCTAGAAAATGTGAAAGACTTAGGGTTAAGACTAGCGTCACTTGGCTTTTTAGATTCGTCTGTGGAAAGGAGAAAGCCACGCAAAGTGCTTGCTTACCATTCCTTCTACTTCTTCACTGAATCCATCCACAGGGGCACATTCACTGGCATGGCCATAGCAGAAGCAATTTCCTCGAACCACCATATCATAAACTGCATAGTAGTACTTTTCTCTGATTTCCATTCTGGAATCCAAGAGGTTATCTCCCAAAGTATGTAGTTTCACAAACTTGATTCTCAAGTTGGTTATTTTTAAGAGATCTATGAAGGGCACCAAGAAGATGAAAAGTCTGCTCAAACAAGCAAGGCTTCTTTTGCAATTACACAACAGTTTTTCTCTTTATACAAAGGTGTGACAAATAAAAATGGCTTAAGTGAAGCTTACTCCCCTTGTATGATCTACATGATCATAATAGTAAAGTTTAACATAACATGGCAGCCTCTGGAAGACAGGTTACTACCTTCTCATTAGATTAATGAGAATGTTTATTCCATGATGGATTTGTTTGCAGGCTGATGTTTCAGGAAGAAATGTGAAAGCAGAACAATTTAAGAATGTGGTTACATGATTGCCAGAGCCCACTGGCACATGGTAACCTACACTATTGAAATACCATCTAGTTCCCACAGCAATTAGTCTCAAAACCTGAAAACTCCACTGAGGTGGGAAAAGGTTTTATCAAAGCACCCCAATTTTATTATTATAATATAGTCAGAAAGAAACATATTTTGTGCTTATTTTTGGAGCGGAAAATATTATCTGAAACTCCCCACCATTTAGATGAAGTCCAAGTTACTAAAATAGATTTAACACTATAGAACAATCACAATCCAGGAACAGAATATCTCAACCAAGTTTTTAAGCAACATGACAATATATAAGTTTTTTGGTTCTAGTTTTACAATACAAATTTACCAATATAATTACCAATGTAAGATAGTGGCATAAGGATAAAGGAGCTTAATGTTAGGGGGTGTTGGGGCATATTATTTTTTCCTAAATATAAGTTACTTGTAGGTCAAATTCTCTTATTTTATCTTCTTTTTCCTGGGTCTATAGACCTACGCTGATTATATTGGGTTGTCGGAAAAGTCATGACGGATTTTTGCAAAAGATGGTGCTAGTTCATTTTTGGAAGTACTAGAGTCATTCGAATCTATGTTATTGCTATGTCATTTGACAGCTTACAGTTCTAGCTTCATTCTAAAAAAAAAAAATTGAGTGATTTGGTTGAGTTTTGGAGATTTTACAAGTTGAAGATGGAAGACCAAACTGCATTTTCGCCATATTTTACTGTTTTACTTCCATCA
>NW_017732005.1:516066-526753 GCF_001890085.2 Hipposideros armiger | reverse complement strand
TCACTGGGGAAACTGACTTGGGGTCATATCCATGTTGAAAGTGTCTTTGAAAAAAAAATCACACCTAGTGTTTATTCATAGTCTATTCCATTTTCTTTAGGTAAAAGGAAGATGTTGATAGTGGTGGGGGCTGATTCTGCCCTTTCATTTGAGGTTCATCAAAATGAGAGATGCTATGTTTTATGGAAGACTAAGAGCCTGAGGTAGTACAGGGCCTTCCCACGCACTCCCCAGCACATACACACACTCCCCAAAGCCCCCGTCAGAATGAGGACTACAAAATACTGTGGTCTAGCAAGAAAGACTGCTTTCTTATAGGAAGTGCATGCTTCAGGAAGAAGAATCAGGTTTTACCAAAAGCGGTTAGCGCTTTAGGCAGTAAATCTGTCAAAGGCCATGGTTACAGGACCGAGGAACCAATCGTAATTACAAACACCCAGGAGCCTATAAACCCATTCCAAGTGACCAATCACACTCCACCAACTTGTTTCCACACCAACCACATACCATTTTCAGATTGCCACCAAATCTTAAGGCGGTTTGGAGCAAATGTAGTAACCACATTTTCAATGAGATGACTGTCAGGATTGAGGGTCTCATGATAAGGGTCTTGTGAATTGCATATGAAGCATTTTTTGTCCTCCTGAAAACAAAGTTAATTTCATGAGTCTAGGAAACAATCACACACACACACACACACACACACACACAAATCAAACCTACTTGCTTTGAGAAAAATGAATGTGCCAAACTTACTTAAATGACATATCATATACTTTCACTTTAACATACTGAGTATGGAATTCTCCTCGAGATTTCCTCTTCTCTTGCAAATTCAAGGTCAAAAGTACAAGGCATTGTTTCTACCAGCTATTAATTTAATCACTTTGAAATCTCTTAATCTCAATAAATAGCTAGAGAAGCTTACTCTTAAAGTAAAATGCAGAACAGGTATTAGAGAATTTTTGCAGACATAAAGCAAACTGAAAAAAAAAAGAAAATAAACAAAACAAAAAATTCTTTTGGCCTGATTTTCTAAAACCTACATAAGGCAGAAACCAAGTATTAGGCAGAGGTATTTATGAAGCTTTGGGAACAAGATTTCTGAGCTTCTTCTCTGCCCCAGTGGAGAATCGGCGGTGGTGAGTGGTGGTGTGCAGACTGCAAACTGCAAACTGCTCAGAGTATCTGAGGAAGGGGGTGCCAGGCTGTCCTACTGTGTTGGGAGCACTGTAATCTGGGACCAACTCAAAGAATGTCAAAATAGACTTGAACTGGAATTAAAGTATACTTTGGGTTTTAGAGTAGCTTTGAACGTCTCTCTTCCCATCTTCCTTCTCCCTAAAATGGGGCCACAGCCACCCTGGCAGTTGGGTCAGGAGAGTTCAAAAAACCCTCTCTGCACTCCATCATGGCAAATCATAAATAACATAACTTAGTTCCCTTTTCCACGTGGAGCTCTTCGCTCTACCTCAGTTTTCTGAAATGCAGATTATTCTGAAGTCTGAAAATGATGCTAAGATTGAAATCTACAGAGACCCACAAACATCTTACCAACAACATTTAAGCAAAGGACAACAGCAACTGACTGTATTTGTATTTATTTAAGTTAGCTATAAGTTATCGCCTTCCTTCCAAAAGAATTTAAAGCCTGGCTAAATTAGATGTACTAATTACAATACAGAGACCAGAAGTCAGGGATGCAAAAAATGGGACCCTGGACAAAATACGGAAGCTTCCTGACTCACTTTGTACACCCACCAAATGCCTGAGAAAAGTGCCTTCCTTTAGGCTCTGATATCTGTGGAGAGCACTCCACAATTTCATGGTTAGCCATGTAAACCAGAGCGCCCAGCTCTACTTGATTTCAACACAAATAGACCAATTCTCATTCTGGTCAAAGCTGCTTTCAGAATCCGGTGATTCATTTATAGGATGTCCTGGCCTCTGAGGAAAATGTTAGCATAATATGTTAGGTAAAATTTACATGCTAATATTAGAAATTGTAACATCAACTGCCTTCATTAACTTGTAGTTAAGGAAACTAATACTGAAAAACAATTACCAGAACTTATTTTTAAAAGTTTAATTATAGCCTCCCTTCTAATCAGGAGGAAGCCGTCTAGACATCTCTGCATAAACCTGGAAGCAAATAAGTGGAATCCACTTTACCACCTTCCTTTAGTTGAATTTATCTGGTCTCCAGAATGGGTTCTCTTTGTCAAAGTGACTCCATTTTAAGGAATCTGCTGTGGAACTAACACCTTCTGCTCGCCTTAGAGGCCAGAGATATCACTCTCCTTTTTAAAAAATCAAGGAAAGGGATTCTGATTCTGGACAGTTTACACTTTGTGGCTTTTAAAACTAGTTTTGATTTTGTAAAAATGTGACTTCTGAAATCTAAAATCTGGTTCTACTTTTAGAAACAGAAAACATCCTGAAATTTCATGTTGGTCTTCATCTATGAGGGTACCGTGACAACCAGGGCATCTTGAAAAAGAAGGCACCTTATCCTGATATCTAATAGAGACAGATGGGAGAACAGCATCAAATGAGAGAAAAACGGGTTCAGTGATTACAGTGACCTTAAAGTGTCTGTCAGTGCTGGCATATACCCTTCACCAGAGTGAAAAAATGGGAAGAAACCCAAGATCACTACTCATTGTTGTTTTGTTTTGTTTTGTTTTTAAAAAGGATAAACCACTTTTTATACACTTTCAAAAGGGAAAGATTGAAACCACACACACATAGGACTTTTGGAGCTCCTGGGTCAGAGCACTGGGCAGGGGCCTGATCTGTCTGGAGCCCTGCCTTTCCGTACTAACTGTGATGACTGGCAGGAAACGTTTGGCAGATGCAACTGTGCAAACTGAGATGGGACAAATGGGTGAGCTACTAGCCTAATCCCGGGCGTCCCTGGCTGGCCGTGCACTTCCTATCTGGATAGCTGGCAGGATACAGAGTCCCCTGGCCCTGCCTCTTAGGTCTGGACTGGAGGAGGCACGCGCAGAGCGTCCAGCTGGGCTCTCCTCCCTCACCTGGAGGTGGCTGACGATGCAGTAAGGCTCAGGCGTATGCAACCCGCACGTCGAGGTCACCGAAAGCTTCTGTGCTCGGCCGATGAGAAGATCGCCAGTGGCTGGGTAGCAGCTGCCCTCCGCGCAGCCGTAGCTGAACTCTGGTTCTTGAGCACACACTCGGGCTCGAAACAGGGCTGCAGAAGGGGCAGGGAGAGTTGGGGAAGGTAGATAGAGCGAGCCCCAGCAGAAGGAACAGGTAGGGGCGGAGACAGAGTAGATTCAGAAGACAGCAGAATGCACAGAAAAGACACCATAGAGAGATGACCGAGGGAAAGGCCGGGAAGGCAAGGATGTGGAGAGGATTCAGAAAGAAACACAGACACGACCTCAAGTTTGTCCAGCAGCCAAGAGCATCGCGCCCACCCTTATCTGCACCTCCCGCCACAAAAGATGGGTGTGCAGACCTGCCACTTTGACGTGATTATACCTGGGTACAGGGGAGCGGGTGGCCAAACGCCGCACATCTGTGCGCGCGCGCGCGCGCGTGTGTGTGTGAACCCGCGTGCACGTGGCAGCCCATGCATGCATCCTTGGTGTGCCAGTGTTTGTGCGCGCGGAAATGTGAACGTGGGGGCACGTGCGTGTGTGTGCACGCGCAAAATCGCGGTGGGGTGCGGGGCGAGATGGCGGGGCTCGCCGGGGACAACCCTTTCCCAAGCAAGGGGTGAGCGCACAATCCCTGAGACTTTGGAGAGGTTTCAACGCTTCGCCATTCCAGGGAAGCTCCGGGTCCAGCTGTTCTGGCGCCATCCGGGGGCAAACAGCGCTGGTTAATTAAAGCCACATGGCCCCAATCTGTTCCCAGGACGAAGCCTGCGCTCAGCTCGGGCACTTCCCTGGGAAAGGAGCTCTACGGTGAGCCCCTCGACCCCAGGGAGCCTGCCCCCCGCAGTGGAGAGCCCCTGCTTGAACCGGCTGAATGTGCAAAGACCCGCGCGGCGGCCGCGGGAGCCTGCGGGATCCGGAGCTCTGGGCACAGAGCCCCCGGGATGCGGGTCCGGGACGATCCAAGCGCGCCGTCTTCAGCCGCTACCGAGGGCGCCAGCGTTTAATCCCAGGGCGTAATTTCCACCCAGCCCCTCTCCCGATCCCCCAGGTGCCCTCCAAGCAGGGTCAAACGGCTTTGGGGTTTTCTTCTCCCACATCCAAGCCCACCCCCTTCTCCCACCGTTTCCTCAATTACCTAAGACACTGAAAGCGAACACCTGGAGCAGCCCCATGTCCAGTCCCTGCAGCCGAGAGGGCACCGCACAGGAGTGATCACCGAGCCGCCTGCCCTGTTTTCCCGTGTTCCTTTCTGGAGAGATGGGGGGTAGGGGGGAAGGTAAATGTTCAGAGAGAGGAGAGGGGCCCTTCCATTTCCTGCCGCTCCCACGGAAGCGGAGGGTGGGAGGGTGGGGAGGGGAAAATCGCGCAGCCACTTTGTTCAGCTCACCCGGCGGTGCGAGCGCTCTCCCAGCGGCCAGCAACCCCGAGCCAAAGAAGGGAATTAGAAAGTTTAGCCTTGGGAGGATCCAAGGGAGACGCCTCTGCTCATGCGCATTCGGAGAGCCCGGGTCGAAGGGGCGGGCGGGGGAGGCCACAAGTTGGCCAGGACGGGGTGAGGTCCCGGTCCCACCCTCCGGGGTCGCCTTTGTTTTAAGGCTGCATCTGCAGTTGCTGCGGGATTTGGCCTCTTTCAGTTCCCAGCGAAGGGCTGCGGCGCTACCACCCGGTGCGCTTCCCGAGTGGTGTTGGGGGGCGGGGGTGGGGGCGGGGAGGCTGCGTTCGGGCTGGTAGTGGAGGAGGGTGTTCAGAACGCCAGGCGTGGGGGTACTGGTCGGGACCTCCCGCGCACTCGTTCAGTTTACATTTGTAAGGAGTGAGTCACGAAAAGGTGCCCAAGGCTACAAACTTTAGCACTTTGCACTCCAGCAAGGAGTGTTAACCCTTTAGAAAGAGGGTCGACCTGTCGGGCTTGTTTCTGAGAAAGAATTGAACCCTCCGGTACCTCTGAGCTTGGGCTAGGGCTAGTCGCTCCACTTAAACATGCCTTCGTCAGAAGGAAGGAAACTAACTGCTCTTCACTATGCTTCCTTTGCGCACTCTTTTATCCAGGACCTGCCCAGGTGGCTACCGCAACGCATTACCATCTGATGGTGTTGTTTAAAAATCTACGCCTTACCTAAATCTAGACGATGGTTCTAATGCAGAGAATTTCTCGAATGACACTTGTTAAGAGACGCCTTTTCACCTTCTCACCTTGACAGAGTTGACTCAGCCACGAAGCTGGAGGTCTCTCATGAGACGCACTTCCCACAGTCTCCACAAAACACCACATCCGCAATTCTAGGGAGAAAATTTACGGTACATAAGCAAATGATGAGATGGGGGACACGGCCTCTAATGAGGGGTCTCAAACGGCAGTGTGTGACCTGCCTGGTTGAATAAGGGGAAAAGTAAGCTCACCCGTCTCGGGGTTGGAGAGGAAAGAGAGGCGGGTTGGGAGGACTCTTACCCTTTCTGTGAATTTGCCTAGTTCTGCTGCTTTAGCAAGGGGTAGAGTCAAGGCTGGAACTTTTTTGAGTCCTGCTCTGAGCTAAAGAGCCTGGAATGAGGGGAGTTTAGTTACAATAGTTGTTAGTCCGGTCAGGAGATTGTGCTTGTTTTTAAATTAATCACCCCAGGGAGGAGGTTTAAGCGGCCAGTTGGTCAGTTTTTAACTTAGCTGTAATGAAATAGGTCCTGGGAAAGTTTAATCATTAGATTATAGAGTAAGCTGCTTTATAAGTTTATAAACATGCTTTCAGGGAGGCAGGAGCCTCAGGTCTTCACGATGCATTAATTATTCACCAAATCAGCATTTGCCAGTTGCAGACTCTAACTGACGCTCAGGGTGGTAGGTGCTAGCTGAGCAGCCCTGAGAGCACTGAGAAAGCTGGTGCTATTATGAGGGTCTAATGTTGCAATGGAGGGTCTTCAGATCTTAATTAAAAGAAAACTATTAAAAGGCAAATTTCTCTTCTCTTTGTCAAGTTTTTTAATACTGTGGGCCAGAGTTGCTTATTACAGTTTTTCATCCATATAAATTGCAAGCATTGTTCCATTCTGCCTCTGCTGAGACTGGCCTCTTCTCTCACAGCAGCTGAGCCCTACCTGCTACTTAACAGTTACACCTGTCCCTGGTCAGTGTCCTCTCCAGAGGGCACAGCATTACTTACCGTCAATGCTCTTTGAAAGCCCCAATGCTCCCCTGGCCACCTCACTCAGTAGTAAACTTAACATTACTAAGAAAATTAGAGATTTGTTGTTGTTTGTTGTTGTTTTGCATGTATATGTGCGATGGGGCACGTGTATAACATTCACCACTCTATTAATTTGTCTATTTTCATTCCCACCTTTACCTTTTGTACTTCTGTCCTGGGAGCATATGCCCGCATTTCACGTCCTAAAAGCAGTGCTCTCACGTACAAACCTGCTCCATTCTCCCATCTTAAGGGGGGAAAAAAACACCCAAAACCTGCCTTTATTCTACACACCTTCTACTCTGCTCCTTTCCTCTCTTTGCCTTCATAGCCCAGGTTCTTGAAAGGATAGTTTGCACCTACTGTTCACTTCTGCTTTCTCCTTTATCCTATTATGACTTCCACCTCTCTCCATGGCCTCAGTAACCCTCCACAGCAACCGTCTAGTTACCAAACGTGATGGGCATTTTCCCTATTTGACTCTTTGCATCATGTTTCACCTCCCTCTTGAGACTCCTTTTTCCTTGGCTTCTAGGACACAATTCCCTCGGAAGTTTTCCCAGAGCACTCTGACTCCTCCTCTTACATTTATTCTCTTTCCCTTCTCTGATCCCTTAAATGCTGGTGGTTCTGAAGGTTCTGTCTCCAGCTTCTTTTCCCTCTAGCCACTTTTATCCACATCCAGGGTCTCCACGACCTTGGCCTCAGCTCTCCCCACATGTATAACTCTAGCTTGTACCTTGCTTGGAATTTACATTCAATTTCTAACAGCCTAGTGAATATCCCTACTTTGATAACCCATAGGACATGTGTTACGAAATTGAACTCATCTCTTCAGCCACCCCTCATGGAACAAAGTGTGTACTTCTGTTTTCAATTTCAATTATTTGCACCATGACTCACCCCTTAGCTCAAGACAGAAACCTGGGAACAGGACTGGCTATAGGATTTGCAGGACCCAGTACAAAATGAAATTGAGCATGTGGGGCCCATTGTTCAAAATTAATGATTTCAAGATGGTGGCAGTAGAGCATTAAACCAAGCCTGGGACCCATAGTGGTGGGGGCGGGGCGGGGGTGTTGTCCTGAGAGAATGGGCAGATCTCATGCCTTTGAAGCCAGCCCAGCCTGGGAAGCATGCCTCACACTTCCCCCTCCTTTACTTCTTCCCACCCCAGGTCCTGTCATTTCTGCTTTACTAGCAACTAGTCATCATATCCGCCTGGTTGCAACCTCATCACCCTGCCTTAGTTCAATCTCCCCTCATGTCTGGTTCGAAAACCCCGCAGGAGCCCCCTGACTGGTGTTTCTACTTTCAAACTCTCCCCTTCTCCAGTCTAGTCCTCCATGACATTGCCAGGAGGAGTTTTCAGAGGCACCACTTTGTCGCTCTCTTGTTCAAAAGCTGTCAATGGCTTCCCACTGCCCGTGTGAGCTTCCTGAAGTTCCCATACATGACGTACTTTTCATACCATCATTTCTTTCTCTTTGCTACACAGACCCTTCTTGACCTCATCCACATAGTGAACTACAACACACCTTTGAAGCCTCCACTTAAACACGACTGTCTCCTCCCTCCCTCCACCCCTGGCCCCTCCTAGCACCTTGTAAACGCCTGTTACAGCATAAATGACATAATGCTGTAACTATTTGTTTATGTCCTCATCTCCAACAGACAGTAAGACAGACAAGTACTATGAAACATTCATTTGTGTATAAACATTGTCTGATGTGACATGGGGCACATTATAGGTACTAAAAGAAATGTTTCTTGAATAGAAGTAAATCAAGACTAGCCTCCATGTTATAGCAACTTTCTTAAAGGTCCACTTTCTATGGAACATGAATTTCTAGTCAAGGAGGAAAAGAAATAGCAACAGACTTGAGTTCATTTTAGGAATACTTCCAAAGTTCACTCACGAACAAATTCTTCCTTTCTAGTATACTTCATACAACTTTTGATTTCTGAAGATGCTACAAGCTTAGGAGAAATGAATCCCTTTTGTTAATAAAGCTCATCAAGGCTTTACTCATGCTGACACAACCCTCTCCTCCCACACTTGTACTAACCTGGAACTACCTGTTTCGGTATAAGGAGTCTTTACTGGAGAGCTATACAGCATGTTGAATGGCAGATGGGATTGCAAATTGTTGGCTAGTCTGTCTCAAAGAATGTGTGACAGTTATCCCCCCAAGGCATTTATTATTTTGTTCGAAAAAAACCAAAAACTACTTTCAAGGTCACCTTTACACAGTCTTAGAATGCCACTTAGGCATCTTATTAAAAAAATTTTATGATTAGTATTTTTTATTTTTTTCCATTTATTTTTTTAAAAAATGTTTACTTTTCAATTGACACACAATATTATATTAGTTTCAGGTGTACCACATAATGATTAGACATTTATATACCTTAAAAAGTGATTACCCTGGGCCGGCCGAGTGACGTGTTGGTTAGGAACTGGCTTGGGATGCCAGGGGGCCCTGGTTCGGATCCCACATATGAGGGCCAGTGACACTGCCCTCTACAGCTAAGATGCTAAACAACAGCTCGTCCTGGAGCTGGGCTGGCATGGGTCGCCGGCAACGGCGTAGGCTGCAGTCCCCTGCTGCAGTGGGCTGCCATAAGCTACCATGTGTAGCCAGCAGCCGCTGTAAGCAGCCATCCAGAGGCCGGCGGCTGATCTGCCTTGCCCGGGAAGAGCGCAATGATGGTGCCAGCTTGGGCCAGTGAAGCAACGTCCTCCACAACTAGACTGAAGAACAAAACAACAGCAACTTGCCTGTTCCCCTTCCCCCAGTCCCCAATAAAAAAAAAAAAACCTTTAAAAAAAAGTGATCATCCTGAAAAATCTAGTACCCACCTGACACCACAGTTATTACAATATTATTGACTATATTCCCTATGCCATACTTTACATCCCCATGACTATTTTGCAACTACCAACTTGTACTTCTTAATCTCTTCCCCGCTTTCACCCATCCTCTCAACCCCTTCCCATCTGGCAACCATCAAAATGTTCTGAGTTTGTTTCTGTTGTTTGTTTATTTTGTTTAGATTGCACATATAAGTGAAATATATGGTATTTGTCTTCCTCTATCTGACCTGTTTCACTTAGCATAATACCTTCTAGGTCCATCCATGTTGTTGCAGATGGCAAGATTTCATTCTTTTGTACAGCTGAGTAATATTCTGTTGTATATGTACCACATCGTCTTAATCCATTCATCTATTGATGGACACTTAGGTTGCTTCCATATCTTGGCGGTTGTAAATAATGCTGCAATGAACATATGGATGCATATGTCTTTTCAAATTAGTGTTTGGGGTTTCTTCAGATAAATACCTGAAATGGAATTGCTGGGTCCTTCTTTGTCTCCTATTACAGCCTTTGTTTTAAAGTCTGTTTTGTCTAGTCTAAGTATTACTACCCCAGCATTTTTTTTCATTTCCATTTTTATGAAATACCAATTTCCATCCCTTTACTTTCAGTCTGTTTCTTTTGATCTGAAGTGAGTCTGTTGTAGGCAGCATATGTAAGGGTTTTGTTTTTTTGTGTGGGTGCATGTGATGTTATCCAATCTTTTTTTTTTCTTGTTTTTTCTTGTGTTAGCCAATCTTTATTGAGATTTTTAATAACCTTGATAGGTTTTTTAAAAAGAACTTTTCCCCCATTTATAAACCAATAAAAAGCCAGAGAATTCTAGAAAGTCTAAAAAGAAAATTAGCATCTCCTGTAAGCCCTCACCCAGGAGTAGTCACTGCTTATATTTTAGCATGAGCTCTCTCTCTGATGTGCATACACATGCAGATTACATTATTGTAAGAGTGGGTGATACTACTACCATATGTGTTCAATGTCACGTTCAATGGCCACATTGTCTTCCCTTAAATGGCTGGGTCATGAGTACCCTCTCCTTTACTGGAGTCTTGTTTTCTTTTCCATTCCGCCACACAATGTCTTTTGATTGGAACATTTAATCCATTTACATTTAAAGTAATTGTCGAGGACTGGCTGAGTAGCGTGCTGCTTAAGAGTTGGCTTGGGAGCGCCAGCTCTGAGCAGCAGAGCCTCAGTTCAGATCCCACATGAAGGCCAGTGACGCTGCACCCTCTACAGCTAAGATGGTGGTGAACAACAGCTCGACTTGGAGCTGGGCTGCCAAGAGTCGCTGGCGATGGCATAGGCTGCAGCCCCTGCTGCAGTGGGCTGCCGTAGGCCACCGTGAGTGGCCTGCAGCCAGCGTGAGCTGCTGTGAGCTGCCGTGGGTGGCTGTCCAAGGTCTGGCAACCAATCTGCCTCAGCCAGGAAGAGCACAATGATCACAATACCAACATGGACCAGTGAAGCGAAGTCCTCCACAACTAGACTGAAGAACAAAA
>NW_017732005.1:498271-516035 GCF_001890085.2 Hipposideros armiger | reverse complement strand
ATAGGCTGCAGCCCCTGCTGCAGTGGGCTGCCGTAGGCCACCGTGAGTGGCCTGCAGCCAGCTTGAGCTGCTGTGAGCTGCCGTGGGTGGCTGTCCAAGGTCTGGCAACCGATCTGCCTCAGCCAGGAAGAGCACAATGATCACAATACCAACATGGACCAGTGAAGCGAAGTCCTCCACAACTAGACTGAAGAACAAAAGGACAGCAACTTGTCTGTTCCCCTTCCCCAATTCCCCAACACTGTTCCCCTCTCCTAATTCCCCAATAAAATCTTTAAAAAATAAAATAAAAATAAAGTAATTGCTGATAGATAGGTAGCTATTGCATTTTATTATTCATATTGTTTATCTTTTTTTCCCTTTCATCTCCTTAAAGAACTCCCTTTAACATTTTTTGTAATACTGGTTTGGTGGTGATGAACTCCGTTAGCTTTTTCTTGTCTGGAATTATGCATCTCATTTTAAATCATGAATTGACAATGAAACAAAAATGTCACATTCTAGACTTTGATACTTAGATCCTAAAACCTGGCTATTTAGATATCACTCATGAAAAATACTAGATTTTGCTGTTTTGAAAATTAGATTTAAGTGTACTTTTTGAGTTCAGAATTGATCAAGAAAAGTAAGTTCAATGACCAATAAGATTCAGGACAAATGTTACACAGCACTTTCTACACACTCCTCTTTTGTAATATGTAGGACAGGGATTTTATATTAAGTGTTCTTGCCCCCAGAAGCTCTTTGAGGACAAGGAGTGTATTTTATTGGAATTGTATTCTCATCAGTTGGCAGACACAGTCAATATCTACTTGTTGGAGGAGTAACTAAAATTGAATAACCCTTCCTTATAAGGTTAAGGGAGCACTTAGGGGTTGTCACCCTCTGTAACATGGAAACCATGAGGGTCAGGATCAGGCAGGGAGTCATAGCATTTTTAGTCTTGGACCACATGATAAAAACTTCTGTTTGGACTTCATTAACATTCCTTCATCTGGTAACAGCACCTAGATTTTTTTTTTTGAAAAGACTAATCCTTTCATATTGTCAACCCACATAATTCAGACAATGCTAATCCCTCTATGGGATCCAGGCTAATCAGTGCAGTTCCACTTCCCCTTCCCAGCAATTGGTTCAAGAATGGGAATGCAATTCAACATTTCCAATTAGGTCACTTCTGGGACTTTTGCACGAATTACTGGGATTTTCATTGTAGAGAAGAAAGCCTCTCTCTTTCCCTAGACTTGGAGTTAATATGAATGTCAGCCTGGAACTGGTGGAGGTTTTTTGAGACTGGGGCCAACACAGAGGAAAGCAGAGCTGAGGGAAGCAACAGGGCATATCCTGCAGGAACCACCTTGGAGTTTCTTGTTCCAGCTGTGCCTGAAGCAAGCCTACATCACCTTAGCCAATTCATTTTTTTAGATATGTAGCATGAGAGAGTTATAAACCTTTGCTGTTTTTAGCTTGAGATTTGGGAGGTTTTTTGTTTAAACTGCAACATAACTTAGTTTATCCTGGCTGATTCAAGGAGGTCTTTATCAACAGTGTCTTAAAAATGGTTATCTGTCTATACTTAAATATCTCAAAAGAAATATCACAAATGAGAGTGTACCCAAGTCTATATTTTAGTGTTTTAAGATAGGCACTAAAATAGGTGTAAAAAGGCTTCATCCATTCTCTTTATCCACCATTCAGGCCTTCTGCAAGGCTACAAACCATTGATTTCACCTCCAAAAAAGTGACAAGATGGCAATACAGATGCAACGGGAGATGGGGTGGCACTTTCTTTCTACCCATCTTTGTCCATGGATTCCAAACTGGTTTCTTTCTTTCTTTTTTTCTTTCCATTTTCTAATCTATATTTAACACTCTAAATGGGACACGTTTTTTTAGTTCACTGTTTATTCTTTGTTTACGGATTTTAGTATCTGGTTGCTAACCTGGCACTTTGAAAATGAGTGGGAGAAAGATGAATGTCTGAAGTGAGGCTAGAGAGCTTTAGGAAAGCTCTTTAAACATTTCATCAGATTCACAGCAGGATTAACTTAAATGTAGTCAATTAAATACCTTAAGACCTGAATACTAGTCATGAACCCAAGTTTCATTTTTTTCGCAAATCATTACCTTCCTTCATGAGTGCCCTACCTAAAGAAGGAAGGGCACTAAGAATTTAAACACAAATGCTTGCCAGTTCACAGATAATGAAATTTAGGACCATCAAAAATAAGGGGTTTTATTTCTCTACTCAGCTTTTGTCACCTATGCTAGTTATATTTGTAAACTTTAAAAAAATTTATATTAGAAGTTTAATAAGTTATTACAACTATTTACTATAAATAATTTAAAATGTTATTTTTGATCTGAGCTATACACTTGGACAAAATGCATTGGCATCTAAAAATTTGAGGACTGCTTTGTTTTAAAACATTTATTGAGATCACCAGTGTCAAATTGAATAGGCAGCTAACACTCAGTGGTTGATAGTTAAGTCTTAGAATTTTCTTAAAAGTTTACTTAACAATTCAGTTCATCTTTTATAGCAATGTACCTAAAGTTGCAGTTTAAAGATTTTGAAAGTTTTATTTTAGCTGATGGTGTTATTTTGTAACAATGTTGAAATTCAGTACTATCCAGAGGAAAAAAAGAGGACTTTCTATATTTCAATATTTTAATTTTAAAAAATCCTCCTTGCTTTTTTTATCCAGATTCTTTCTCCATTTGAAAGGTCAAGCTCAGCTCCCAGTGAGCTCTTGAAGTCCTCATACATCTCCCCGTGAATTCCTAGCCCCATGCCTAGCACATAGTAGGTCCCTGGGATGTTTATTGAATGAAAAAGCACTTCTCATTTAACCAATAATTGGAAACTAGGCAATATCCTTGTACCAGAAGCTTGAACTAATAGTCTAATGTACTCTTACTGCAAACCTATCTCTTAGTTCTGAGTTGTTAATTATTACCTAGGGTGATCCAGGAAACTGGATTTAATTAGCAAGTTACATGCTCCAGTACTACTTATGGCTCGTACTGGAATGGAGCCTAATTCTCAATCCAGTATTGTTACCCTGGGAAGATGGATCTGTGATCTGAGCATATTTCAGAAGTGATGGAAATGCTGGTAAAAGCCATCTCCTCTCAAATAGCAGCTTTATCTTCCCCAACCATAATGCCCTTGGTCTTCTGGAAGAATTAACTCTACAACAACAGTTCCTCTAAGAACCAGACTGCTCTTCTGGGAAGAAAGCATTTCTTTCATCACGGCTGCTGTACTTGCTGCTGCCAAGGCTGTTAATCAGGTTTGTGAAGACCAGCCCACCCAGAGCCCAGTGCGGTGTTTTTATCACACCAGAAACATGTCAGCACTAGGTTTCACTCCAGGATCAGGTGCTGCTTCACATACTGGGCTGTGTGCCTGACAAAGAATTTGTAGGATGTGTTTGCTCTTTTCAAGATGGCTAATGAAATGTTGCTGTGAACCTCTAGGCCTAAATGATTTCTTGGTGATCCTATTTGGGAATCATGGAATGTGAAGCTGACCATTCAGTCATCTACTTGGACAATACAAGTGGTGATAATCACCACAATTTGGTTGACCTTTGACCTCAGGAGCTCCACCTCTCTACCCAATTAGTACCTTAAGCCTCAGCAGCAAATCTCTCTCTCATTCTTGAACATTTCCTGAGCACTTCCTGTATGCCAAGCACTGCTATGGACCAATGGTATATATTCTATGTTTAGAGAAGGCCAGGGGTATCTTAAATGTATACACTATTGGTAAAGATCAACAAGGGTTAAAGTAAAGTCTAAGATGAAGGAAGAACATTACAATTTTTTATTTTGATAAACATAAATATATATACATGAATAGACACTGATAAAGTTCAAGAAAGAGGCATAGCCAGTGGATAAGTGGGTACTTTAAAGGAATATACAGGGATTGTGTTTGGGAAGAGAGTTAAAGGGAACTCTGGCCTTATCTGTAACATTTTAACTTTTTTTAAATAAGGAGAATATATTTGTCTACTACTGGTGTAATTAAAAATAAAAATTCTAACCCTAAGTCTTTTTTGAAGTATAAATATTTGTTATACTTTGAATAAAGCATGGCATAAATGTTGACGCTGTCTAGGTTCTTACCTTGAAATACAAGTTCAGACCTATGGAGTTAAATTTATTATTTATAGTCACTAATGGATTTATTGAATGACATGGGAAGGCTCTTAAATTGGGACCATGTAAGTCACATTTCTGTGTGCCCCAGTTTCCTTATCAGTGAAATAAGTTCAAAGTCCAGGTACCTCAGCACACTCTGCAGGCTCTTTGAAATCTGGCCCCTATATAACCTCTCATCTCTACACTTTGAGAATACTAGCCTCCCACCACACCAAGCTCTAGCCTCGATGTACTCACCATTCTCGAAACCCAAACCCAGTTTTGGCCCATCCAGTTCCTTCTGCCTGAAATGTTTTCTCCCTCTTCTCTGCTATGTTCATGGTCCACTTCTGATGATACTTCACAATTGTGACCTTCTCAATTCCACTGCCCAGGTACAATACTTGGACATACGTCTATTGGAGAAGGTCTTCTAGATTGTTCTAGAATAGATGTGTTATGCATGAGGCCAGGCACCCCCACCTCTCACACTCACTGCTGTATCCCCAGCACCAGCACAGAACACATTGTAGGTATTCACCAAATATATGGTTAGTATACGAATATATTTTTCATTTGTGCTAAATTGCAAGTACCTTTGAGAGCACCCTGATTTCCCCAGCACTGAGCACAGAGCTCATCAGATATTAGTTGAATGCATTAATTTAATACATGCCTAGAACTATGCTTGTTGTGCTTTCTGGGGAGAAAACATTCACAGGAAATACTTCAGCCAGAATGAGTCATCCCTAAAGCACATTAGTACTTTAACAAAGCAGATGGCATATTTCATTTTCTTCCATGGGAAATATAAAAACATGAGCATTTTGTTGTGATTTAGATACATGAAGTATTAATATATACAATATTAACAAACTCGCTCAGCGACTGCTCTGTACTGTAATGGGGAGAGTGTAAATCGATATGAGAATTACCAAGAAGCAAACCGCACTTTCATAATCATGTGAGAAGTGGCAAGGTGGTGATGATATATAAAAAAAAATGGTGAGTCAATGTCCCCCAGTCTTGTGACCGCATCTGTAATGAGGTTCGTGAGGACACTAGCATAAAGGATCACTGGGGAGAGATGACCCTGTACATTTCTGGAGGGCAATTTGAAATACATTTAAATTTAAAATACTTGTATATATAACTTTAACTCTGGAAAAATATGCCAAATAATGAATATAAAGATGTTTATACTATTGTTTATAACAAGAGAAAAACTGGCGATAACCTGATAGATTATCAATAGGGGATTAGTTAAGTAATTATGCTAGACCCCTGTAATGGAATACTAAACAATTGCTTAAAAAGATGGGGCTTATTTCTATGATATAAGAGGGAAAAGTAGGCTCTAATTATGAAACAAAAGTATATTATATGTATGTTATATTTCTTGAGGGACTAAAAGTGGGACCATCCAGGAATTTTCTGTATATACAGCCCATACTAGTAAATAGCTCTTCCCCCTTTACTTTATGATTTTTTTTTCCATAATGAACATGTATAGCCTTGTTCTAAAATATTATTTCAAAATTAAGAGAGTTTCCTGTGGTTGCTTTCTTAAAAGTGACCCTTTATGTTTAGATGTATAGTTCACTTTAATAGACTCTGCAGCCTAGATGGACATATTCGGCAATGTTCATATCCCTAAGAAAAGAGTGTTCTTCTGGCCCTCCAACACTAGGGAAAATCAAATCAAGCCTGCTGCTATCTCTTAAAATCTGCAGCTACTTAATAGAAACTTGAGTTTGAGTTGAGTAGGAAGTGTTATGGTCTATTTTGGTTTGAATGCAATGTTATGGTAGCCATGATTAATTTTTGTTAACCATTTCCTATGTTCTAATCAAAATATGGTAAGCTGTGTTCAAGTTGAAAGCTTCTTTTTTTTTCTTACAGAGAAATGTGTTTATGTACATGTTTAAATCTTTCAAATTGTCTGTATATTAGAGTTGCCCTCCAAAATGGGTTAAAAGAAAATTGAATGTAAGGATAAAATTTAGTATACATATTTCTATATATCTACTATATAGAAAGATAGAGAAGATGTATATAGAAGATTTGGTGGTCTGAAAAGTTGAAGAACAGAACTGGTATTTTTAAAAATAAAACTATGACTTAAAACATGTCATATATAACTACACTGATTTTTTTACATTTATTTGTAAAAACTGTTAGACTTCCTCTTTCCAAATGAAAGCAATTGTTCTCTTAATCTTGAATATTTGATCTTTTCCATTCCATATTTTGCCTTTCCTAGATGAGTCACAATGCAGTATGGCCAACACAAAGCTAAACCTTAGCGTCATAAAGCTCCCCAAGTGTTTATCTTTAGATATGTAATGTTTACACAGCTTTTCCAAGCTTCGAGCTTCTTCCTATCATACAATTCTCTGCAATCCTCAACACCAGTTTGCTCTATAGATTTTCAGGCTCCATTAAACTGCCATTTCTACTCCTTTCTAGAAAGTTCACAGGATGGTGATCCTTTTAATAAGCTCAAGTAACTGAGAATCAAGAAAAAAACTGGGTTAATTTAGATACTCACTTTAACAGAGATAATAATCTGGATAGCTGTTTGGTTATTACAGAGTCTTAGAAATTGGTTGTATATCCTACAGAACTAATGCTCCCAATCAAGTCGTTCTTTCAGTAGTTGGGTTGACTTTGTTTTTCTACGTAATCAAATAAATTTTGTTTAATCTATTGTAATAAATTTGATGTAATAAATGATATAATAAAGCTTAATATCTAAATTTTGGCCCACCTTGTTATTTATAAGAACAGCCCTATTTTAAAAAAATACATGGAATGTTTTGAAGGCTGAAAATAATTCTATTGAAAGTGTTTAATAACTACAACTATATTCTCAGTTGGGTATTTTCAAAACATATTAGCCCCAAAAGATTATACATTTTTGTTCACTAACATTAGGGATAAAGTTTTTCTATTTGTTTTCTTTCAAGCAGAATTACTTTCTGAGAAACGTCTACTACCAGGTTCAAAATACTTAATTTCTAAAATAGACCATTTATGTAAAGAAATAGGTGAGTCAATTTAAGTTAATTCTGCTATATTCCATGGTCCATTTAATAGAGCCTAAGACCAGTTAAAAGAGCAAGTTGTCTTGAAGGAAAGGGTACAACACAATGAATATTATCACAGAGTATATTTCCTATCACACCTGTCTTGGCATTTCTGCCAACTAGCTGTGTGACCTTGGCTAAATTCATTTCAGTACTTTTCAGAAAGTGAGGGATCAGGACTAGGGAATTTGTTAAATCTCTTGCACCTTGGATTTCTTTTTTTAAAATTTTTTAAATTTTATTTTTTTATTAGTTTCAGGTGTACAAAACAATGTAATAGTTAGACATCACAAAGTGATAATCCCCCTGCCTCCAATTTACTACTCCTCTAATCTTGGATTTCTTAAACCTCTTCCCTGCAAGAGAGGCAGTCTTAGGGAGTTTACCATGTGAGATCGCTGAGATGCCTGCAGCTAGTGTCTAAGAGCTTGCTCAGTCATATGTAGTGCTTTCCTGACACAGTCATTTTGTGTCTTTTCCCATCAGGGGTAATATCTTCCACTGGTAGATTTTAATGTTTTTTACTGTGAATGTTTGTAGGCTAAATATTTCAAAGTCTTCCCTGCAAGGAAGTACTGGTACTAAAGATTAGATTTTAATTCTGGGTGCCATTTTGGGATGACTAGAGAGCACTTTGAAATGGAGGGTATGTAATCTAGGATCACCAAGTAAATATAAGAAAATACAGCCAGCCACCTATTCCCTAGGTATTTGTCAACAGAGAACTATGGCTGTATTTGGATCTATGTCAGATATCACTATGAATCAAACACCTAACTGTTAAAAATCACACAATTTACATGAACAGGAAGAAAACACTGCATTTTGGTTCAAAAACCCCATACATTCTGATCAATATGTTTGATATAGAAGGTGGTAAGCTTATTTTGTCTAGCCACGTTCATTCACTTGGCAGGTGGAAGCAGGCAGGTTGCTAGGGCAGTGGAAGCCTCCCGGAATGGCCACTCACAGCATTTAAATGAGTAAACCTAACGATCATATGTAGGTTCAAATTCTGCCCCAAAGAGAAGCTGGGTGCTGATGGATGAGCAGGTGTGCAGAAAGCTCTGCTTCGGCTGCCTTATGTTGGAGGGAGAGGGGGAAAAAAACCTCCTTCCTTCACTCTCTCACAAGAAGATGGAAGAAACAGAGGGCTGAGGGCAGGAAACATAAAAGAACCAACAGGGGCTGCCATAAAGTGTAAGCAGGCAGCGCTGTGGCTGAAAGCCTTAAAGCTTATAATGGAAAAAGCCTGTGAGAACTCTTTGATTGAAGTTCATAAATTCTTCACTTTTCTGAAGCACCCAAACCAGGGCTGGGAAAAAACTTTTAGTTAGAAGCATACAGTGAATGAAAAAGAATGTCTATTCAAGCATGTTTTGGGATGGGGTGGGGAGGGGGAAGCGTGGGTGTGTACATGCTGGTGTTTGTACACAGGAGGGTTTGAGTAAACTGATTTGTTTAATGTTCAAGATTACTGAGAAGCCTACAAATTATAGTTGCATTTATACAAAATTTGTATAACTCAAGTATATGTACATAGCCTTTATATTTATATATGTTTTAAAATGTGTTCTTTAACATTTCCTGCATAGCCACTTAATGCAATCACTTTTTCCTAGACGAAGTGTGATTGAAAGAAAAGGAAAGCCTCTCCTCTAGCCTGACTCCCTGAGCTCCGCCTGGGAAGTGCAACTGTTGCATGTCTTTGAGCCTGTGACCTTCACTTGGGAATGGCTCACCCCTAATTTATGGCCGAGTAACTTGGAAAATATCAACAGTCTT
This sequence comes from Hipposideros armiger, assembly GCF_001890085.2. Classification (NCBI taxonomy): domain Eukaryota; kingdom Metazoa; phylum Chordata; class Mammalia; order Chiroptera; family Hipposideridae; genus Hipposideros; species Hipposideros armiger. The sequence goes on along the minus strand of NW_017732005.1, from coordinate 507,009 downwards.
GTAAACAAACATACATGGCAGGGAAAAGAGATTGACCAAGTGCAAAGGGAAGAGACTAGATTTTAGAAGGAAAAAGAGGGAGCCCATGAGAATGAAACGTTTTGTGAGAACAGCTCCTTGGTTGGGGAGTTTTTAGTGGGGAGGAGTTTGCAGAGAGAGGAGAGGATTTTCAACAGCTGCTGTGGAGCCTGGTCTTCACAGTGGGAGAGATAGGGAACGGATTTTTGTCCTATGTATGTATTCTGTTCCATTTTGACATTTTCTTTCCTCTAAATTTTGATGTAAAGATTTGAATTGTTCTCAATTACATTTTTAGAGGGGCTGAACCATATGGTGATCAGGTTTCATGTGATGCTTGAAAAAATTTTAATTGGGTAATGGGAGGTTTAGGAAGGTAGTCTAAGTAGGTAGCCACGTGTGCGGTTAAAACATGGAGGAGTTCTGTTAGCAAAAGAAAGAAGCGGGGAATGAATACTGGACAGCAGTTTCTAGCCCGTGCCCCATCAGGCTCATTTGTCCTTACCAGGATCTACTATCGGTTTTCCTTCACTTCATGTTGCCCGTTGGTGCTTTTGGTGAATGGCACTCACCTACGGGCCATGAGCTGCCCTTCACCTGGGATTGGTTTCTAATTAAGGAGAAGACGCTGAATTGTTTTCTAAATGGGCCACACCAGCTACCTCATAGTCACTTGTTTCCTGATCTCCATAATGATTTTCTGATGTGACTGGCTGCGGTGCAAATGTTTCTCCCTGGCCTCTGGGAACATGCTTTCTGGCACACCCGTATCATGTGTGACCTACCCCGTCTGCTGTCCACTGCCTTGCTCTCCCTTCTGCATTCAGTGTCTCAGATCTGTCTGCCTGCCCCAATTATTGAATCTTGCCGGTGTCAGTCTCTACAGCCTGGTCCCTACTCTTGGTACCAACTTTGGATCTCTAACAACTGCCCTTCACTTAACTCCTGCTCTGGGGTACTCAGAATTCAGTCTACATGTCTCTACATTGGTCACTCACACACCTCAATAGATCGGCCAGTGCTAGGTGGATGTAGTGTTCACTTAACTCAAATTTAGAAAACTATTAGAATAATCATAACAAAGGCAAAGAAAATGTGTGAATGTTGATGCATGTAAATATTTTATATGAAGAATTAAAATGTATCTTTTGATCATATTATCAGTTGACTATCATGTTGTATAGGTGCCTTACATACTTTAATTAATTTATTAATTAACTGTTTTGTTGCTACTCACAACAAATGATCTTTCTTAGATGGGAGGCAGAGCCATTCTACCATGAAAGCGGTTGGAGCATCCTATGGGCAGAACACATGGATCTAAAACCAAGAATGGAAATGTATGTGACACTGCTCACAATTATATCCAAATGACTCACAGGCAAAATTTCACTTCCTGTACCTTTGACTTTGGGCTCTGATCTCCAAGGAAGAATGTTTTTACTAGGTAATACAATAGTCGTTCCACTGAATTGAAATACATATCAAAAAAAGAAAAAGAAAAGAAAAGAAATAGACACCAATACCCAGCTATTGCTGGATTCTCATGTTAAAGGATAAACAGGCCAAAAAAAGGGGGAGATTATAATTTTGCCTGGGGTAATTATATTGAATTTTCAAGAGAAATAAATAGATCTGGGGGTCCACAGTGGCAGCAGGGTGGGGTGCAGCTACAGTCTAGACAATCTAATCCAGCCACGTTCAGGGGAAAGTGTAATGTAAGAGCCCTCTACCCCTACAGGTAGGACCTTCAAGGCTCAGGACTCCGGAGGGAAGGTTTGGGTCACTGTACCTGATATAGAGATACTTGCTAAAGGCAGAGGGCACATGGAATGAGTACTAAATGTATTTGGGTTTATGATCCCAACTACAGCCTCGTGAAGTTACAGAAATGAAGTCTGCAACCTCAATCTCTGCTTCTCAATATGTAGTGTTTTGTATGTACTTACTTTTTTTTTTTAGAAAATATAAAATAAATATTTACTTTCATGTTTATCTCCCTTCTTTTCCCCCACTATTCTATACTTGATGGATGTTGGTGGTGAACGCCACTATTTTCATTACAAGCTGCAGTTCAAAACAGAATGGTCACAGAAAGGGAAGGAGCAGAGCGCAGTGAGACCACAGCCTCTGAGCTGGTGGCTTGGTGGGTGATGGGTCTTTGGGTTGGTTCCCTCAAAGGCAGGTAGCTGTGCTCTCAGAGGCTGAGTGAGTGCAACATATGCTTGATGAAACATTTGTTTTTGTTTTAGAAGAAAATATAGGATAAAGAATGTATTATGATATTAAATGGAAGTAAAGAAGTAGGCTATAATGGAAATTTTTAAATTTTTTGATGCCTGGCGCCGAAACACTCCCTACCTTGGAAGATTCCAAAGATAGGTGGAGGCTAAACTCCCCTCCCAGTACCAAAGCCAAAGGGGGCAGATATTCTCTCTTTTCACTCCCTGGCAGCCAGGGCACAAGAAGAGGCTCAGTGAACTGGATCCTTATTCTACCAGGCATGAGAGAGTGACACATGGCGCAGAGACAGCTGGAAGGAGATGGGATAGTGGAGAGTGTCTGGAGGGCCAGCATTAGCAGTCTAACCTGAGTGTCACCAAGGTGTGACTTTGGATATACCCCACCTGCATAAGTGTCCGTGGTTACATTTTCTCCAGTCATTTGTTCAATTCTATGTGCTATCAGACAACCTTTCTGTAAATTCCTTTACTGCTAAATAAACTATCTTTGGTTTTCAGTGTTTGCCACCAAGAACTCAGTCTGGTAAAATAATAATATTTATTTATTTTTTATTCTTAGTTATTTGGATTCTTTGCATTGTTTGACATAAGTAGTGCTGCAATGAATTATTCACAAAGCTTCCCCGTGTTTAAGGTGATTTTCTTAATATACAGGTTCCATTGGTCTTAGGAGAGATCCTGCTATACATTGTCAAGTTACTTTGCATTGGATAAGAGATTGTTTCATTGAAACTTTGCCTTGGCCACAGCTTGAACAACTGATACGGCAAGTAATAGAAGTTCAGATGATTTATCTGACATTCATGAAGAATGAGATTTCTCACATGTGTACATGTTTTTTAGTATATGTGCTGCCGAAGCGAGCACTATGTACGTATTTTTTAAAGATAATTATACGCTTATTATTTAAACATCAAAATTTAGATAGCATAACCACTTTTGTAATTGCAGTCTTTCCAAAGGGCATCACACACTTCCTAACTTCATCACACTGCAACCCCGGAGGCCCACGGAGACGATGGGCTATCTTGCTGTGGATTCCCCAGGTTACTGTGCTTTCTTCATGGCTGGGGAATTTTCTGTCTCTCCAGAGCTCAACAGCCTCCCCATCAGAGGACAGAAATTCTCCCCTCTTCAACCCTTTCCACACTCTCTAGCATGTAACTTTAAAGTCTCTGACCACTGAGAAGGCAGAACAGTTGAATGTTGCTATTGTAAATGACAACCATGCTTGTAAAATTAAGTCTAACATTTGTACAACGTTGAAAGTCAGTATCCCGGTGGGAGCTGGGATGTGTTCCATCCTTTACATTAAACAACTTAGATTTTGTGGCAACTGTATTTTTTATTAACTCTCTGGTTCATTCTGGGCGCCATTCTTTGGTGGAGATTTCCAAATCTAAGTGCTGGGTATGTGGTGCATTACAATCGTGTATTTCAAGAGAGATTTCTGGGATCGACCTTCCTGTAGGAAAGTTTCATTTTATTATTCTTCAGGATCTTGAGGGAAACTGCAATTTTCCTTAATAACCTACATTTTAAGAAATTTCATATTTATGTGTAATCCTAAAGCCCTTTTGTTGAATGTTTGAATCCATCTCTTATGAGTCGGTCCTTAATAGAAATGGGTCCAGCTGCTTTTCCTCTTCACACATCAGTGTTGATGTATTTACTTCTTTTTCAAAACATGGGGCCAGATTCCCTTAAAATAATCTATCTGAAGGATAGCTTCTATAAACAGCAGCAATGTGCTCTATTATATATTGTATATACAAAAAAGTTAACGTGAAAGCATAGACCTATTTGAAATGGGACAATTTGATATTTTATACTAAACAATAACAACATAATTGCTAGTCTTTTAAAAAATAAGTAGGATATTTACAGCAGAAATGCCTGTAGACAAATTATGGAAAGTAGTTCAATATTTAGTTTTTGAATATTGTTCCAGTGCCACTTGTGGAAAACAGAATCCTTTGGTTGAGAGAATAAATATGTAGGAAAGTGGGTGTAAAAACAAGTTACATTTTGAACTGTATACATTTTATTCAGAATAGAATAATAGTTTCACAGATAAAGCAAACCTAAAAAAAAATAAAATATAGGATAATCTAGTATATACCATCCATATTTATTCTATCCTAGTATTAGAGATACTGATTTATTTTAATTTGTTTAAGTTTACTCATTTTTATTTTATTGTGGTAAGAACACTTAATATGAAATCTACCCTCTTAACACATTTTTAAGTGTACAATACATTATTAACTATATATAAAATGTATAGCGGATCTCTAGAACGTATTCATTTGCTTAACTGAAACTTTATGCCAGTTGTTTTAGTAACTCTCCATTTTCCTCCAGCCCCAGCCTCTGGCTATTTATTTAACCTTAGGTTCAATTGACTGAAAGGAGTCAGTATTAGTAAATAGAATACCTATTTAGATTCGTACTGATCATACGTAACTAATTATTTTTAAGTTACAAAAGACAAGGGGAGAGGTTTCTGAAACCAGGGACAATCTCCTTACTTCCCCCTTTTTATTCCACATGATGTGGCATTTCCTGGGCCCAGTTCCACTCTCCAGCCACTGAGACCTGTAGCAGGGAGAGGGCTCCAGGAAGGGGAGGCCGAAGAGACTGACCACTGTGTTCCCTGAGCTCAGCACAGCCCCTCAACTTTGCTCATCAGAAACCGGAAACCAAGGCCCAGGCTTTTACCTAACTACAGCTCTGCCTAAATGAAGCAGGTTGCGTATTCATTTTCTTGTTCAACAATTTCATTCTTAATGGCAATGACTTGATCTTCCAGCTGTTTCAGTTGATCAGCTTTTTCTTGTCTACTTAGATTCAAATCTTGGATCTTCTTTTCTAAGTCTGAAAAAAGAAAATGAAGTGAATGATATGTTTCCATTTGATAGACTCCTCCTGGATTCCCATGTGATACCAAACACAGGAAGTTATGTGTAAAGATATATTTAGTTTTATGTTTTGATTCAATAGATGAAACATTTATTTCCACCAGACTTGTCAAGGCTTTCACATAGATTAGAGAAGACAAATTGATATTTCTGCCTAAAAAATATACTATACCTCAAGGCATTTATCAATGTGATTCTATAGCTAGTTAGAATTTATTAGAAATGAAGAGACAGATGACAATCCTTGATCGGATTTGGTGAAGTGCTCTATTTCCAAAGGTTTGTTCTTTCTATTTTAACTTTACTTTTAAAAAACGTGTCCTTCACTTTAGTGTTTCCCAATATTTCAATAAAAAGGACTGACATTTTCATTTCATTCTCCTCTGCTGATATTGAAATCCTTGAACAGTGAAAGCAAAGCAGTGACTTTCCTGGCTGTATTCCCATCCATCCATCCATCCATCCATCCTTCAATCAACAACTATCTGGGAATCATATTAAACCCTAAGAAGGAGCCCATAGAGTCATGGATGGAAGAGGTAGAAAGAGATACAGTTCACAATGTGAGGTGGCCTTTAGAAGAGAAACTGGCTTTAGGTTGAAGTGGAACTTCTAAATGAAGGCAAGCAAATGTCCCACTTCACCTGGTCAGATCACACCTGGATACTCCGCTGGTGTGGGGGTAACTGTCCGACTAGCCATGTGTATAGAAGAAGGAACAAGATGGTGAAAGAATTTGAAGCTGTCCTGTGAACAAAAGTTGAATTAACTGGTGATGTTTCATACGAAGGAAAGAAGGTTTGGGGCATATGCTATAGCTATTTTCAAGTATTTGAGGACCAGAAAATCAGAGTAAATGTGTTTTTTTGTTTGTTTGGGGTTTTTTTGGGGTCATCCTGACGAAATAAAATGAAACCAGCAGGTGGAAGCTCTATGAAGATTTTGTCTGAATATAAATGCTTTCTAGTAGTCACGGCTGTTCAAAGACTAAAGCGCTGCTATGGAAGGTGGTGAGCATTCTGTCACTAGAAACTTTCAAATGTAGATCATTTGGGGATTGAAAAGGCGATTCAGCATTGGAGGTGTATTTCTAAAATAATAAAATACCCTGTGTTTCCACCACATAAGCTAATAAGATTGTGCCGGCTACTGTTCATTTGCCCCACAGATCCATTCTCCACCCTGCGCTGTGTTCTGGAAAGCCAGCTTCTGAGGATGACATCACCTGGCTCCCTGACCTCTGGCTTCCTTTCACACTTGGCCACTGCTGGGCTCTGAGAAGTGATGGCAGCAAGCGGACTCCATCCCTGTTGAGCAGCAGGTTCTGGCAGTTCTTGCATCTCCGCTCCAGCGCCTGTGGTGCCCCTTTCCTTCCGCTCCAGCCCTCACAGCCGGCCTCGCAGCATTCACACTCCTGCTTCCCGGGCTCCTTGAGGCCCAGGGACGCTAATGGCTTCCTACCGCTGCTCTCACCCAGAACTTCCACACCCATGGTCGATTCCTTTAATTCCTGTGCATTTTTGGTAGTTCCTCCCATCAAGAAACTAGAGTCTATTTACCCTTTCCCCCAAACCAGGTATGGCTTTACAAGTTGTTTTGACCAATAGGAAGTAGAAGAAATGATGTTGCAGGACTTCAAGGCCCTGTGGCGTCTGTGCCGGTTCTTGCAGAACCCTGAAACCACCGTGCTGCAAAGCAGCCTGGGATGAAAGACCCCCAGCGAGAGGCCCGGCCTCTCAGCCAAAGCGGCCCCTGGCAGACTTGCCAGCTGACCGGTCCGCCCAGTGGAGCTGCTTGAATAGACAATGGACACAACTCTGCTTATAAATAAATACAGGATCCAGAATTACATCTGAGGACGTTTTCTGTTTCTCGCTGGGACTCTGACTGACAAAGTTCTATGGAAGGACCCTGGCTGCAGACTGGGGCGCATTCTCCACTGTCTCAGTTTTGATCCTGCCAAGGTAAGGAAGGCTTCTTTCTGGGATCTCACGGACATCTCTTCTTAATAGCCCTTGTGATTCAGCCCTTCTCAAGAGGCAGAGTGGGGAAGGTGGCCAAACCTATGTCTGTTTTTCCTATCTTGCTGAGTCGAGAAAACAGCCTTAACATGAAAAGAGGAAAAGAAGAATGCATTATTTAGACCTCTCTGAGGAGAAGACCCCAGCTTCAACTTCTCTTCCAACCTAATTTCAAAAACTGTGAAAGTTTTTGTCTATGGGGATAAGTGGAAACAATTTGGACCCTGACATAAAATGTAACACAGAAAATGTCATATTTTCTGTGTTATATTTTGGAGCAAAAGTGTTTGCTCCAATGTAAGGGCCAAGGTCTGGGAATAATAGAAACTGATTTTTATGGTATTGTCCATGGAGTGGAGTATAAGGTAAAAGACATTCTGTCTTTTTTACTTTTCCGGTACCTCCTTTTAAAAATGATTAGGAAAATACTGAAAATGAAAAAAAAAATTGCCCACAAGTTCATTACTTTGAAACAATTCTGTAAATGTAGAAAGTGTGTTTTCCTTTTTCCTCTTCCCCTCTGCAGAAATAACTAATGTTAATAGTTTGGCATGTGTCTTTCCTGACTTTGTCCCACACTAATGTTGCATTTTCATTTTTGTCATGTCATAGTGATGACATAAGTGGCTGTAAGGCCAAAGGCTCATTTTATAACAAAGAAGCATTTATAAGTGAGGAGGTTGGGTTATTTTACAACTTTGAGAGTTACTTATATTACTAATGAATATGATTATTTTAAAGTTTTGGGAGACTGTATATACAATCAAAAGTAAAATTAGACTGCTCATCATTTGACATTTCTTGATGGTTTAGAGGTATTTTATGACATGATGATTGCCCAGAAAAATCATGAGTAGTAGTTGTGGAAAATAAAAATCCCAGTGAACTTTCTGATGGTATGTATACTATGTGTGTACACTTTGTATGCCTCAAAATTTCCATTTTGATCAAAATCCTTGTCCAGAATATGATTCCTTCCGGATTGCTACCTACATACCTATACGTGATGACCTAGTGCCCTCGAGTCTAGATCATACTGACTCCAAAAGAGTTATTTATTTGCATGAGGTGAGAAAATAAGCAGCATAGATTAGGACACGGTTTCTCAACCTTGGCATCACTGATACTTCGGGCAGAATAATTGTTTGTTGTGGGGGTGGAGGCATGTCCTGTGCATTATAGGATGTTTGGCAACATCCCTGGCCTCCATCCACTAGATGCTAGTTGTACCTCCCTAGTTGTGACAAGCATAAATGTCTTTGGACATTTTTGTCCCCAGAGGAGGGAATAAAATCACCCCCTGTTGAGAACCAATTGGTTAGGAAAAGGGCATTTCAAGGTGACCAAAGGTAAATCTTTGTTCTGATTAATGCCAAGTGGATGCTCATTAATACACTTTTAGGTAAAACCATGCAAGAGGCTTCTTACTTTGCAGTCCCCTAAGTACAAACCCAATCCCTGCTTCCCTCTCCTCAGTGGACTCATATGTGGTTAAACTGTGTCCATGATAAATTGAAATTGGCATAAGTTTTACC